>NW_010393297.1:8130-10962 GCF_000710305.1 Buceros rhinoceros silvestris | reverse complement strand
GCAGCTCCGCAGTAGCAGTGCGGGGCTGGGAGGCCCAGCCATCACCTGTGGGTGTCGGGCTGGGTGGGGACCCTGGGGCTGATCTTGCTCCCTGTCCTGCGTGGGGAGGCTGCTGAGGAACTGGGGTTGTCTTTCTCAAGGTGGAAGAGAAGCCTGACTTAGGTGCACTTTTATTTCAAATGAAAAGTACTAAACAGTTCTCCAATAGGCTTTTTTTCTTCTACATTAAAGTTTATAGCCACTGCAAAACTGTGTTCTGAGGCATGAATTTTGATTTTTTTTTTTTTCTTTTAACTTTAGGATAGCAACAGGTTTTTCAGTATGAATGTTCAAAAGCTTCTGATGGAAACTCTGCATATTTGTGTAAGATTAACCACCCTGGATTGACCAAAAATTGTTTAAGCAGGTGTCTTGAGGTCGGTTGGTAGCAGATGTTAAAAGTTAGGGCAGGGGAGGTTGTGGCAAGTTGCCTTCCCCACTGTGCTCAGCCCAAGGGTCTCTGAGCTGGCCAGGCTGCCTCCTAATGGAATTGTCTTCCATTCATTGCTTTGCCTTGGGATGTGAATGGGGAATAATACCGCTTCTGCGTCTTGAGCTGCTCTCCTCCTC
Source organism: Buceros rhinoceros silvestris (assembly GCF_000710305.1). Classification (NCBI taxonomy): domain Eukaryota; kingdom Metazoa; phylum Chordata; class Aves; order Bucerotiformes; family Bucerotidae; genus Buceros; species Buceros rhinoceros. Next base: position 10,353 of record NW_010393297.1, on the reverse strand, counting down.
CATCTTAAACAGGTACAGGAGAAGAGAAGTTACAAAGAGGAAAATAAAGGTCGTAAAAGGTATCAAATGGCTGCTGTAGCAAGTAACGATTAAGTAGACTAGGAATAGTCTGTCTGGCCCGAGCGTCATGGGTAACTTGGGAGACATGTGCTAGAAGTCTGGAAAGCAGAAGTGCAGGAGAGGGTGAAACAGTGTAAGACCCGGGAACATGGAATGTAACATCAGAGAGCAGGCTGAAAACAAAAAGAAAAGGAGCTATTTTGTATAACCTAGTATACTGTGGGATGTGATAAATATTAGTCATGTCCACTGGTCTGAAAAGTGGGGGCACCTGCTTGTGGGGTATTTTGAAATGTGGGGACACCATCCACAGATGGGGAAGTCCCAGAGCTGGAAGATGAGGGCCTGGGAGGGGGCCCTGCAGCAGGGTTCCTCCCAATTCCTGTTCCCTTCAGCCCGCCATGGCTTCCTTTGTCGAACCTGCGTACTGTGCTTTGTGTTCCACCTGTTTTGCACTAGCACCCTCGTCTTTCAGGTGAGGGGAGCTGGGAAGGTGTTTTGGCCTCCACAGTGTCTTCTGACAATGTGTTTCATAGCTTTCATAAGTTTTGTGTGCAGCATGAGAAAGGATGTTATTTGTTTCCACACCATTCTGGTAATTTCATTTAAAGGCCGTTGTATTGTAAGTAGTAGAAAATAATTGTTCTCTGGTGAGTATTTGCTTGTTTGCTTTTCCCCTCCATGCTATTCAGGGTATTTGTCTGGCATATCCCATACTTTTTCTCTGAAGGAAATCTCTCCAGTCTGTTTTCTCTGTCCTCATTCTTAACCTGTTCATGTGTTACATGAAGAAGTCAAACCAGACAGGCTTTATTTGCAGTTCTCCCTTACAAACAGTATCTTTCTGCTTCCCTGTTAAATTCAGGTTGTTGTAGTATTGAGTGCACTGGGCTAATTAGAGCCATAGTAGTTCTTACTTTATAGAAACACCACTTCCTAAGTGCAGTATCTGACTATTTTGTTCTTGAAGTCCCAAGATCTCCCAGGTGTGTATCCCGACTGAGCAGTGCGTGCACCACGTGCTGTGGCGTAGATCACTGCTGTCTCTTTATCCAGGGGCAGGTTTGCCTTTTCCTAGATTCACCACAGGACTACCAGATCGAGTTTGTAGGTGATGTGGCTTGTGATTTCATGCTGCTTTGCTGTAAAGCCACCTTTAAAGCAGGTTTAGTAGCTGCATAGTTAGCCTAAAAAGAGCAATTTCTTGTGAGCATGTTTGATTTAGACTCCTTTACTCTTCAGCAAAGAAGCCTGGATTTAAGCTTGTCTGTGTTGTCAGATGAGAATGGATTACCGTTAACTCTGCTTGCTTTCTTTTTCACAGTCGTATAACAGGTTTCAAAGATTTGTTTGCCTTTCCCCCTTCTCACAAAAGCCTAATCACAGAACTACTATTTACCTGTAACCACTAAGTCAGATTCCCGTGAACCTACTTTACGTATCTGTATCTGTCCATTTCTCTGCACAGCATAAAGCATAAGAAAGAGGAGGTAAAACAAGATCAAGTTAGTAAATCTCCAGTGATCAAGGAAGACCTTTGAAAGCATTTCTGAAAATAACTGGAAGAAGTGCTGAAGGTTTCAAATCCTAGGCATGAGGTCTCCGATACACATTGCGTAGTTGCTCTAGCACAAAGCGATGTGTCCTGTTTAAAGGTAAATTAAGGTATGAGGCTAAAAGTGTTTGGATTTTTTTTTTTACCTCCTTGTGTCTGTAAAATTAATTGCAGTGCAAAATCCATATTAGCCATTCTTGTTCTTTGCTAGGAAATTATTGTTGCATTTGAACTCTAACATGGACAGATCAACAGTGCTTCATCAGTTTTAAAAATCATGTCAGTATCAGAAAAAAAAGATTTAATTTATTCATGTCACCTTTCCATGCTACTGCTAGTGTGAGCAAAGCTCAGCATGCTTCAGGAGTGAGTTCAGGAGTGAGCGAGCAGTTAGCATTTGCTGTAAGAATGAATCCATTCTCAAACAGAATTTCAAAATCTGAAATAATGGCAAGTGATATTTTGCCTTTGTAACAAAGTAACTGCACAGCATCAGTCCACCTGCAGAGCTAGTCCAGGCAAGCGGCTATGTAATCTTACCTGGGTTAGTACGGCAACGCTGTATGTTACTGCGAAACGTGCAGAGCAGAACGTTTTTCATGCTGAAG
>NW_010393297.1:6836-8036 GCF_000710305.1 Buceros rhinoceros silvestris | reverse complement strand
GCTGAAGGGTATAGCAAGCATTCTGTCATAGTATTTACTTCAACAGATAAACCCCAAAACTTTCTGAAATTCTGGACTGTACTCATCCACAATGATACAGAAGTGAGTTCTGAAAATATATGTAGCTGTCTGGCTGCTAAAAATGACCCTGGTCCAGGTGTGAACATGTATGCTGCTCTTCTGTACTTTCAGGAGAGAAGAGGGAGGTGCTAATGGAAGCATAATCTCCATTCCCACAGTGTGCTCATATTATTATCCAAATAAACTCATTTTAATAGCTATTTAATTGTCCTTTTAAAAACACTGAGAATGTGATCACAACGCTGTAGCATGCCGAGTGTAGTGGCCTGTATAAACATAAACACTCTGTGATGCTCAGGCTACCCTGGCCACAGCTGACAGTGTATCCTTTTCTTCCCTGTGCCAGAAGTTCATTTTCCTTTGAGTAGTTTATCAGCCTTTCCAGTGATGATTGCCGAAGAGCTTAGCCTTTTTTGTTGCAAGAGATATGTCCCTTACTCAATAAAGCAATAAAACATAAAGAGGGGTGTGATACTGGAAAAACACATCGTTTAGGGTGTGTTCAGTAGGTTGGGACTGACTGCTTTCTCTTCAGCAACGATGTAATCACACTACCATCTCTGGAATGTGCAGAGGCAAGACGTGACGTGTTAGGGTAGCCGCTTCTACAGCCGTTCTGCTCTAGATAGAGCAAAGAGAAGGTAGTGCAGGTCCAGTAGCTGTTGCCATAATAGGTTGTGACACTTTGGATGTTTCAGCCTTGCCTTATCACAGAAGAAAATAATTTTTCTTGTCAACTGTTCTAGTTACTGCTTTTTGAGTATTATGTGGGAGCCAGAAGCAGTCTTCCTTCCTTTCTTCCTGTTCTCATAGCTTCCTAGAAGTGTAACCTAAGCCAACAAACCTCATCCAACTAAGAAAAGGAACTATGGAAGGTTTTTCAGCAGGCCTTCTCTTGCCTTGATAACTGCCAAGGGGTTGTGGCACCGCAGGATGGGTAAAACCAGGTTAACAACACAGCGAGGCTGGCATCTTTCTGGTAAATAACGTTGCCATACTGAAGAAAAACTCATGTTTGGTGCTGCTGTCTGCCCCGAGTTATTAAACACCTGGAGCTTAAAAAGGGTTTGAAAAATTTCTTAAAGTGAGAAGGCTGTCTCTACAAACTCCTTCAGCAGG
>NW_010393297.1:4056-6752 GCF_000710305.1 Buceros rhinoceros silvestris | reverse complement strand
CAGCAGGAGTATGAAGTTTTAAGTATGTTGGATAATTACAGGTGTGTTGTTAGTGTCCAAACTGAACTCTGCTTCATGCAGTCTTACATTTAACACTGAGTTACTCATAAAGCAATGAGTTAAACTAGTGAAAACAGGCAGTAATTCAGTCACTGTTTGTTTTAGTAATTTTTTGGGGCTGATTTCTTAAATGGCAGCTTTTGGTCCACTGAGTAATGGCACTGATAATACCCTAAATGCTTTATACATGTCTATAAGAAGTTAATCACATTAAGATTTAAAATTTTGTTTTGTAACGTGCCATCAGACTGCTTCTCTCTTTGATGATAAGCAGAGAAATGAGTTGCTGCAGCAAACTGCCTGGTTTAGAGAGCAGTTTCTGTGTAGGCAAATTGTTCTCAGCTAATTTTTTTCCCCACAAAGTCACATCGTACCTCCCTTTTATTTTCAAATAAAGACAACTTCCTCAGTGGGGTAAAGTTGCAGATGCTATTTACCTTGCTGACTGGTATCTTTCATGGATGGTGTTTACTGTTCAGGAGATTCTTAGAGTAATAACTTCTCTGTTTTATTTAAGAATAGAATAGTCATGTAACCTACTGATACGAATTTTTAAAAATTATTATTCATTAGGTACATTGGCACAATTTAAAACCAGTCCTGCCATCCTATGTTTGGTCAGAATGTTCTCTTTGGACAGACAGACATAATGCAAGGCAATCTAATGACTGATCCGCCTAGTAAGTGGTGGCTGCAGTGTTACTGCCTGTCTAGTCCTTGCTAAGTATTCTGCAGGCACGGCAGAGATGATGAGTCTGCTTCCAGGAAGTTGTCCCATCCCAGTAATGTTTTCTTCTTAATTTGCTGTCTTGTGTAGCATCATCTCCTTCTGTGGGGGATTTACAATTCTCACTCAATAATGCAATAACTGTTTCAGATGACAATTAGAGGGCAAGAGACTGCTGTATAATACTGGTTTTTTGTTTGGGGTTTTGGGTTTTTTTTTTGAGATCTAGCATTGGCTACTTGCTTTTTACTAAATAAATGCCCTTTCTACTTTCTTTTTTTCTGTCTTTGAAAATCTGCGAAAGCAAATTTTGAAAGCATGGAAGACCTTTAAGCCTTGTCTCCCAAGCTACAAGTCTGCTTGCTTCCTGTGTTTTCTCTCTCTATCTGTAAGTTTGCCTCTTGCCTCCTGATACTTCTCTAGAAGCCTTTTCCTCTTAAGACTTAGTCATTGTCCTTCATAGCTTTGTTGTTTAGAGTTTTACATCACTAAATAGACCTTTTGACACCAGATCAAGTAATGAAAAAGTAATGAACCATGAAGGAAGAAAAATAGAAAATGAAACAGAAGCAAATTACCTACCATTTTGCTCATGTGAGAATTGACTTTCAGCTGTAAAGGCAAATGTTGTGATTTTTACAAGTCATGGAAACATCTATGGAAGCAGTTGTTTACACTTTGACGTCAGTCTGTAGGATCTTGGGGATTTATGTACTTCCATTTCTTCCCCTCCCATCCTACTGGCCAAATTAATCTCCATCTCTGTTACTGTTTTATCACTTAAAAATGGTTTAGGTGGATTGCTTTATTTTTTGATACCTTTTGAAAGGCAGCGCACTACAGAAATTGGTTGATGCCTCTTCAGATTTTCGTTAGAGCAACCTAGGACTGCCTTGAAAAAAAGGAGACTGTGCAGAACACTTTTCATTTAATTTATTTTCTCCTGAGTCCCTTTGTGCAGTAAGTGGTGTTTGTATTCTAACTGCAGGTAGAGGTTAGAGGCCAAATAGTTCCTCTTACTTTTGAAAGGCAGAGGCTCTGCTTCTTGCAGAGCAAGTGAGGAGAAATTTTTGCTTTGAAAACTCCTAGTTTAAAGATTGAGTATTACAAGTTAATTTCTTGATTCGGATCATAGAGTTGGGAACTTGTCTGGCCAATTTTGGGGTGTGCAGTTGTGTTGGTTGTTTTTTTTTTTCTTTTTTTTTTTTTAAACCCTGCCTCCTTGGAGTAATGCCTGTTCATCTGAATTCTGTAGCAATGGTTTCCAGACTTCTGGAGAAGCAAATTGACGGAGCCTGCAGGTTTTCCTGTGAGCTGTTAGTAATAGTGACATAAAGAACAGCTCCACTGGTTCAGTTGACTGCCTGCCGACTGCTTACAGGCATGGTGAGGGGAGTCTTCGCTAGAGAGGCTTGGGCAGTCACCTGTTTGCAATCAGTTTTTCCAGTTAAAGGCAGCTATTTCTTCGTCATCTTCTTCACATTATTCTAAGTTTTCCATTTGCTTACAAGAAGTAATATTCTTGCTTTCAGGTTTTCTTCAGAAAGCCTGCAGCCCTGCATTTGCTGCTTGCTTTAGGAATTTTTCAGCTATGTGTTTTGATATGTTGCCCAATAGGTCAATCTGATGGTAAGAGACGATATGTAATACGGCACTTGAAATCACAGAATATATTTCATTGTATCTTCTAACAATGGTGATTTTTAAATTATTATTTTTTTCTTTTTGTTAATTTTTTTTTTAACTTGTGTGGTGTTGTCCAGGCAAGGCTGGCATCTGAATTATGCACTGAAGAAGTGAACTTTTAGAGGTCTATTTGATGTATTTAAAAATATTTATTTTTAAAACTCTCCTTAAGATACTACAGTATGTTTCCCACTTGCAGAGGAGTTGTGCAGTGAGCACTGTG
>NW_010393297.1:0-3925 GCF_000710305.1 Buceros rhinoceros silvestris | reverse complement strand
TCAGCGAGGCTGTCCCAGGGGTTTGTTACAGGTTCCTCCACTTCCAAGCGGTCCAGTGAGTTCTGACACTGAGGTGCAAAGCCAGACCTGGACTGTGTGTTCAGCGTGCAACTGATATCCTTCAATGCTGAGGTAATTGATTGCTTGAGACTGACTTTGCTCAATTTTCAGAGAGATTTACACAGCCAGACTTTATTCTTATCTCCTATCACCTTCTACATTTTGCTCAGTAAGTCCCTTTTCTCAGTGTTTACTGCAGCCTTATTCATCCATTGGAATTCTCACACATGAACACATGCAAAATTTATCATAATTGTATGTGCAATTTAAAAAAACCCCAAAAAAGTATTTAAAAAAACTTTTATGAAGGCTTTCATTCTGCAATGTCCATTTAGTCAGCAGCAGGGGAGGAAGTCTTGTGTTCTGAGCTTCCCCCCCCACCAAAGGCAGAACCCTGGATATGAAGTTTGGGGTGTCCAGGTATTCCCAGCAGTGAATAACTGACTCCTCCTCAGCTGCTAACCCTACTGCTAGTGCAACTCTGCCCTTGTTTCTGGGATAGCCATGGAAGTGCTGCTCGGAGGGAGGTCCGTGCAAGCAGCCTGTAGTTACATGTGCAAGTACTTGGTCATAGTGATTTCCATTGTGTGGCAGTTGCCTGTAGTAAACTGTAAGCCAGCTTTTAGTATCGCTATTAGTCCTTCACTGTGGTCTCTTTAACCTCAAAAGGAAGCAGAAATGTTACATAACCTGCTAGGGAGGCTGCTTGGTTTTCTCCTCCGTGGCAGCCAGATCCAAAAGCTAATGACAAACATTGTAGATAATCTTTCAAATTTGAGTATTTGGTGTGATTTGAGTCATGACCGAAACCTGTGAAATTAATAGCTCGCTATCCTATCACTGTTGTTAAAGTAGAAGCAGTATTCTGCTGTAATTTAACTGATGTGATAGTGGAGTCATTCTATAGCTTTTGTCCACATGTGGCGGCAAGCATGTTTACTGCTGAGCAGCGTATCCCACATCCTGGAGAGAGATGTCTTGTTACAGGACTTACTTTTTGCTAAAAGCCACATGATCTTACAAAATCTTTTCCACTTTCTCATTAGTAGGAAAAAAATACAGGAAAATTTTAGATTCCTCCCTGTAGATCTGAATTACTGTGAACGGTAGAACAACAGAGCAGTATCTCTTCAGTGACATTGACTTCATCTTATTAAACCAGCTAAATCCATCTGAACAGCTTTTTTGTTGTTGTTGTTGCATACAGTCCTTTTTAAATCACTGCTGTTATTTCTGTTCTGATTACTTAACAGTGAGTATTTGAGTATGGTAATGTTGAGGTCGTAGTCCATAACAATGAGATTTTTACTTTCTATAAGGTCTGGCATCCCACAAAAAGATGGTAGTTTCTGAGAATTTAGTCCTTCTTTCTTTCTCCGCCCTCCCCAAGCATCGACAATGGCAATAACTCTTTTTCTTCCAGGCTTTCATCTCAAGGCTTCAGTGCCAGACTTAAGTAGTGAGTGATGAGGAGTGTGCACCTGCAGAGTCATTTATGTATGATCCAGCAGTTCGTCTGTGTAAGGTGACTGAGAATTCTCACTAACTTCCCAAGCTACGTTGTCCTGCCTCAGTTCCTTTCCAGTTGCATATGTCAGTTTTTAGACTTGATTTCATTTTGACATCCATGTTCTTTCAGTAAATAAGTGAAAGCTCTTACTTTGCTCAGATTTGCTAATATCCAAAATGCCTCTTCTTGGGAGGTGGCAACCTCCAGGCTGCGGAGACCCCCTTGAAACACTTGAAGCTGTGTGGTTTGTTTGTCATGCAGTGGCGTGGGTAGATAGAAAACTGTATGTAACCTTAAATGTTCCAGAAGAAATGGTCATAACTGTTCGTGTTGCCTTGCATTCCTTTTTGTAATGAAAGAAAACCTACAAAGTTTTATGCGTTATATTTTGAGGAGGTAGAAAACAACTTAAGTGCTCTTCATCAAACAGTCTGACTGTCTAAAATTCTGGTGTTGAAAACTGTATTTATTTAATATTTTGCAGTACTGTAGAATTAAAACTGTTCCTTATTTGTAAGGTCACTTCATGCTTTGTTGTAATACTTTCTGTATTTATGGGGCCTCTGTTAACTTTTGGTTGGTTAATAGACTGCATCTTTATTCTAAGGATATGACTAAAACTGGGTGTTCTGGTGTAGGAGCTGACAGATGACACGGCTGAGGTGGTGTTGGCACACTGGTTCCAGCTGCGTTAAAGACAGCGGTGCATTAAACAACATGTTTGGTAGGAAGGTTTTCCTGGCCAGTGTAGACAGGTATTTTTTCCCTATTGCTTAATCCTGTATTGTATAATTGAATATGTCTTTGGCATCATTCTGCTTGAGGCAAAGGAAAACATGTTTCTTAATTAAATCTGGGTATGATTTGACAGTTCTTTCCTATGAGCTCTAAAGCACAACAGAGGAAAACACAAATTACCGGTTTTCAGTGCTATAGCTGAAAATAAAAGTTCTTCTACTGTTTGCTAATAAATCTGTTGAACAAGAACTATATTTTGTTTGTGCAAAGTGTTTACCGCAATAGTTGGATTTTATTAGTAGTTAAAAATGTGCCTTGTTCACAGAAGCCAAAAACCTTCTCTTGTGTTATCGGGGTTCCACACCTGAAAGCTGTGTTACAAAATGTGTGTCAGTGTATGTCAGAAGCAGTGGCGTACACGTGATTCAGTTTATCTTACCAGTAAATGGTATCTCTCAGAGGGTGCCTCTGTTTCTCTCAAGTTGATTGCTTTTGCTATGATCGCTCATACATTTTCTCCCTCCTCTCTGCTAACCATTCCTACTTTTGAGGAATGTAGAGCAGTATCTCATAGAAAGCTCCTTATTTTCAAGGTATTTCCCCATAAAATACAGTGCCAACGTTTAAATCCTCTGTTAAAAAATGTTTTGGATGAGCATTTGGTGAAGAATTGACTATTCCTCAGGTGTTTGCTTCTAGATACTAAGTTGCCTTGGTGGTAACAAGAAAAAAAAATCTAGTGTTAGTTTAGTGTAAGCGGTGTTGGATTGCTGCGGGCATGCTGTGTGTTGCTGCCAGATAGAAGTGACCCAGTGGACAGCTTCCTTGTTTTAGACTCTCACTGTGCTGTTGTTAAAGGATTAAAAAGAAAATAAAACACAAGCTGTGGAAGTAATCTTAGTGATCTTTCCTTCTTACTCTTCTCTTTGTCCCTTTTACTGTTCTTGAGTAGCAGCAGTTGAAACTTGTCCCCCCTTAGTTTTGTTGTAATTAAGTTATGTTTATTTTACCAGGCTGTTAACTGTCATTGCCAATATCAATAGCAGGGGCTTCTGCAGCTCCATTGCTCTGGGGCCAATCTTCTGCAAACCTTTTTCTGATGAAATCAAACCTTTATATCATACTTGATTTTCCTTTTGTACCAATAATGAGATATGAGAAAGATGTGCACTTTATTGCAGGTGGTGCGTACTGTATGGTTTGGCATATACCTCATGCCTCAGTGAGGTTTGCTGCGTCCTCACGAGCTTTTGAAAGCTGTGTTTGGGCATGAAGTTTACGGCTTTTTGTAGCTTGTAGCTCTAATCCAGAAGTAAGTCTCTAACCTGATCTGTTTCTCTTTATGCTCGGGGCAGAGGTTATTAGCATTTGCTAGAAGAGTGAATAATCAGAATGGGAATGCGGGTTGTGGGCAGTTGCCTCTTCTGGTGTGCGGTGGCAGTGTTGGACGGAGGCTGCAGAAGCGCGCTGCGCATATCGCAGCGAGGCTGTGAGGGGAGCGGGCGTACGAAGCGGCTGGAGACCGATCCTCTTTCACCTCTGGCGTGGCTCACCGTAGATTTGGCTGTAGATCCTGGCTTTCCGAAGTCCCCAGTGACTGCCGCGCGTTTCGTCCCT
>NW_010393296.1:16544-22057 GCF_000710305.1 Buceros rhinoceros silvestris | reverse complement strand
TCCCCACCACAAGGGGGTGCCTGTGAAAGAGATTTTGACATTACATCAAGCAAAAAAATCCATTTTTACTGGCAGTATGTGGAGAGACTGTCTCATGGAAAGAGGTCCGACCTGGGCTTCGGAAGGTCTGTATTCATTTTCTCCTTCGGCTACAGGCTTGGTGTGGTTTCATCTAACAAATACAGCAAAAGATAGCACAAAGGAAGGAATATACAGAAAGTTCATAGAATCACACCAGAATTTGCAAGTGATCCCTAGACGGTTCCCAACAGACTGGTACAATACATATTTAAATAAAAAATTGCCTCTCCAAGGGGGTTTAAGACTTACAGCAACCCCTAGTCTCCAATATAAAGTTTTCCATTTCGTTTCCACTCTCAGATTCCATCTGGGATTAGAAAAAAAAAAATTGTCTTGTGTTTCTTGAAGCTGGGATTCACACAGCTGTCAGGAATTGCACTTTCTCCTGAGATGTCTGCAGACTTGGGAGGTTTGGATGTGCTCCAGAGGAAAGACGCCCCTCTTGAGAGACTATCTGAATATCACTATCTGTGAATATCACATAGTGAGCAAGAGAGAACTTCATGAGATGTCTAATGTTTCTTACTGACTTCAAGACTTCAGGCACCCTTTCTTTCTTTGTGGCATCAGTATGCAAGTACATACCAAGACGTGATCAAAACACATGCTTGAAAGTTCCTTGTAACTCAAATAAAGTAATTTAAAAGTTACATGATTCTTTGAAGAGCCAAGCTCTTGAAAATCTAGTAAACTGTGTGTGAAAAAACTCCCTAAAATCACAGTAAGATTAAAAATTAATCATGCAACAGTTAAATGCAGAAGAAACCTTAAATAATTTTTCTTTTCTCACCCTCTACCCTGCACTGCAATACAGCTGGAATTCATTAATGTTTTGAAGCACTTGGAACGACAGAAAATCCCATGGAAAATCCCGTGGAAATGAACAGAAAAGTTTGGCTAGATAGCGTTCAGGAACAACACCAACAGCAAAGCCACAGACAGCATAAGAAAAAGAAAACCACATACTGTATCATCACATTTCTGGACCAAGTGAGACCAGGTTTTCAGAAAAATACTGTATGATCACAGAATTAAAGACGTGTACATGTATGTTTTTTTAAGGGTACTCAAGCAACTGAAATTCTCTGGAGAGCCTGACCTTCTGTTTGTTAATATTATTCTTTCAGTGGAGCAGAGGAGGGAAAGCTCTGTGTGATCCTATGGATATGTGCATTACAAGTAGTTACCAAGGCCAGCATCAATAGGTGCTGCTTAAAACCTTATAGCTTGTTTCCTGTGTTATTTAGGATATAAAACCTATTTCAACAACTGCAAATGGTTCCTGTGGAAGTCCTTTACTTTAGCTTTGGTATGGCAACAGCTTGGTTGTGTGCTAAAAAGGCACCTCCACTGCCACTTAAACGTCATATATCGCACAAGGCAAAATGAAAATTGTCTCCCTCTGGTATCTCAGTGAAATGACATGATCCATCAGAAAAAAAAAAAAGAAAAGAAAAAAAGAAGAAAAATGTATTTCCTTTTTTTTTCAGGTCTACTCCATTTTTGTAAAGTTTTGCAGATATAAAGGTACCAAATAGAGAAGAAATTTGTTCTCTTTGTAAGGTGCAATAGCCTAAGGATACAGCTGAAGGATGTTCATCTACAAAGCAAGAATCACCGAAAACCACACTGTATAGATTTTTGTCAGTGTTATCGCTGCTATAGATTTATTCAAATGCATATATTTTAAAACCCCAAACAATACCTTCATAAGTAATCCAAGAACCTTGACCAAGAAATGCTCCACTTTCTAGTATTTCTTCCCATGAGATCGAAGTGAGAAAATAGAGCATCCATGACAGGTGTCTCTTTAACGCTTAGTTTTACAGCACGAAGACACTCAGCTCCTAGAGCGTAAGGCTCTCTACAGAACAGATCTGCCACCTGAACTAATGAAATACAGGGCTGGTCTTTTTTCAAAAGGTATTTCTGATTAATGTTGACAGATTACTGTGATGCTGATGATCAGTTAGTTAATGTTTGTACAGTACTTTGGAGGTGTAAAACTTTAAGTACTGAGCATCGCTATTATTACGAGTACACTTCAAGATCCTTAGGTAACTGTTGGGAGTACAGTAGACATGATCTTAATCTATTAATAGCCCTTTATAAGTGCAGTTGTTCACAGACTGCCAAAACATCACTATTGTAGCATAATTCTTTTTTCTTTTTATATTTTTTCTTCCCAGGTAGCATGTGTGTCACGAATGTTAATAGCAAAGAAGCAAATTGCTCCTGTCATCTTCTTCCCATTTTTTGTACCTACAGTATATGAAAGAGTCTGTCTCCTTAAAATGACAAGATAGAATCACATCCCCCTAAGACTCCAATCATCTGCGTAAGGTCTTTAATTTGGGATTTGAGTGCCAGATAATTAGTAGTTGAGGTAGAATCACACTGTTTTGTGAGTCCCATGCCCCAATTAGTAAATCAGATTGTAAAAGGTTACTAGAATGGGCCTTTAATCTTAACAGCATTTTACTGTTATTGCATGTGGTAGACAGAGCATGCTGTATCAGGACAGGAGGAAGGAGAAATTTAGTGTCATAGTAGATAATCTGCTGATGTAAGTTGGCACATCTCCTTGTTTACATCTGCTGGGAACTTGGCTCCTGGCCTTATAGACACTGTTTATAGTGTCTGCAAATTCATCTCAAGTAGCCAGTAAGGATAAGTGAAAAACTACCCAGTAAGGATGTGTGTGTCTACCAATGAAAGGAGAAAAATAATAATCCGAAATCTCAGAAGCAGCAAGTTTATCAAGCAAAAGTCGGTGTCAACTCAATTAAGGTCAAGGAAGAAAGAGCAAGACAAAAATTAGGGCATTGAAAATGTATTCTTGAGTCATTCTGTTACCTCTTCTTATGCAGACATGTAGAGTCACACCCTCAGACTCCCAGGTTGGCAATTTCAGAGAGAGGTGAAGCTGCAGGTAAAGGTCATCACGTGCCTAATTTAAAGCTCCCTCTGTCCAACCTGCCCTGAGGAAGCCTCACATCTGAAATGGGCCCAGCAGGAGCTGGAGGGGCTTGCTCTCATTCTGCACTGATGGGAGGGAAAGTGACTGCCAGAGGTACCCAGGGTGCCACCCAGCATCGAGAGAATGGGATCAGTGTGGATCAGGAGAGGGACACCTCATTGACACTGTATAAATTTGCACTCCCAGATGTGCAAGAGGTCTGAGGAGAGAATTCAGGCTGGCAGGGATGGTCCAGCAGCCTTCACCCAGTTCATTGCTGCGTGGTCTTGGGAAACCACTTCAGCTCTGTTCCCTGCTTGATCCTTCTACAAAACGGCAGTGACAGCTCCACAAAGTGCTCTATCAATATGAAGCATTAACAATACTAGTTCTGTTTACAGGAATATTTGTTCCTCTCAGTGTTACAGAAGCCTGCAATTAATCTCCAGCTCTCATTTATTTTTGCTCAACACTGTCCACACAATCACCAATTCTAATTATGAAAATAATTGCTGCCTATATCACTGTGGTTTTGTTTGATAATATATTTCATGTTCAGGAGGGCCTATTAAAATTATCTAGCCTGACCTCCCACACAGTGCAAGCATTCTATTCTTACTGAGCCATTCTTACAACAAATCCCACAGTAGAGCTATTAAAAATATCTGCATATGTTCACGGGCCAGGATGCCACGGTACCAAACACATAACAAGGGATCATGGGTTCCCTCAAGAATTTATAATTTAACTGCATCCTGCAGTACAGTGAGAGGGGGAAAAAAGTGTGTCTGTCCTTAAGATTATTAATAACATTTGTGGAAAGCCCAGAGAATAAATGTTCTAGCCCCTAGTTTTGCCCACACAGCCATCCTTTTTATGAAGAAAAAATGAAAACATCTTTTATAATGGTAATTCTTTGCACCTCTTTTTTAAAACAGTGTAATTTCTTAAGATAATATCAAATTTATTTCCTTAGAAAGCAATCAGCCCTTGAGTCCTTTTCCCAACAGTTCAGGTCCTTAAGAACCTCTGCATTGGATTTCTTCCTGTGCCGAGATCTTTCCCAATATTTCGCAACACCCTCTGTCATTGTCAGAACCTTATGAAGGTGGAAAGCCTCCCATGTCCATTTTCAGAGCTATGCTCTCAACCTGTGTCCTGGTTTTGGCCAGGATGGAATTAATTTTCTTCCTTGTATCTCCTGTGTGTTGTGTTTTGGATTTAGGATGACAATAATTTTGACAACACACTGATGTTTCAGTTGTTACTAAGCAGTGTTTACACTAATTTGAGGACTTTTCAGCCTCTCATACTGCCCTGCCAGTGAGGAGGGTGGGGGGCATAAGAAATTAGGAAGGGACACAGCTGGGACAGCTGACCCCAAATAACCAAAAGGACGTTCTGTACCATTTGACATCATGCTCAGTATATAAATTTGGAGGAAAGCTGGCCTGAGGGTTGCTGCCTGGGAACTATCTGGGCATCAGCGGGGTGAGCAATTGCATTGTACATTACTAGTGTGGCATGTTCTAATTATTATTATTATTATTATTATTTTTCTTTCCTTTTCTGTCCTATTAAACTGTCTTTATCTCAATCCATACATTTGAACTTTTTTTTATTTTCCACTTCTGTCCCCCATCCCACTGGGGTGAGGGGAAATGTGCGAACGGCTGCCTGCCAGGTTAAACTATGACAACCTGCTACAGAGGGCATTAGCCTCACAAGTCCCACCAGCCCCCACTGTGTTGAGTCAGGAATCAAGTGTGTAAAGGATGTCAGGCATTGTACACTCTCAGTAATCAGATTTGCTGGTCACTTAGCCCCAGATGCACTTAAAATGTGTGTTTAGAATAAAAATGTTGGATAGTAGCAAAGCTGAAATACTTGACAGCAGGTCTTTGGGGTTTTTTTTAAGGCCATGCAAAGTATACTTTTGACGTGAACGTACAAGGAGAATCATCCCAAATTGCTAATGTGGTGTTTTAATTTAAGTAGGTTTTTACCAGCGCAGATATTGGTACTGTCACTGCAATTAAACTTTCCAGCTAGGCTTTCCTGTGAACGTGGAGATATTTGTACGGTTACACTGTCCCAGGGCCACAGTCTCTATCAAGCACCCCTCGTGCTGAGTGCCAGATGAGTACAAACAAAGAGACAGTCCCTGTTCTGTTGAGCTTCCAGTCTGCAAAATAATGTCATTACTTCTCAGCTCAGTGTCACAGTTCAAGGAGAAGCACCCTGGATGGAGGGGAAATAGCTGAAGCTGCAGGAGTTGGTCCGTCTTTCCCCTTTCATGGAGGAACGTAACACATAATAACAGCCGGCTCTTTTCTCTTCACCCCTTGCTCCCTGCTGTCAAACTCTGCTCACTGCCATGGCATCTGCCATGGCAAACCTTCCCTTCAGCCTCACCTTGTTTTTTTTTTTTTTTTTTTTCAGGGGCACATTTTTAACAAAAAAACTTATAGTT
>NW_010393296.1:8946-16499 GCF_000710305.1 Buceros rhinoceros silvestris | reverse complement strand
CCCCCCCTTTTTTTTTTTTTTTTTTTTTACAGGAGCACATTATTAGCAACATAAATTATAGTTTGAGGTCAGTGCTGTAGAGCACATGGGATTAAAATTGTGTGCTTTAAAATAAAAATGTCAGTCTGGCAGGTGTACAGGGCCAGCTCTGGGGAATATTTTTGACAAATATGAGATTTCTTTGAAAATAAAAGTGTGGAAGGGAGAAGTATTTGCAAATTTAGTTCAAGTTTGATTAAAGAAGAAGTTATTAGGAATATTTTTTCTAGGTATTCCCATTTCTTTAAAAAACTATGCTGAAAAAAAGAAAGATAATTGTAGTATTAATTAATAACTATTATGGTAATGAAATAGAGCTTTCCACCTGAATTAAAAATTAAATATATGAAGTCTACCCAAAACAAGCAGTATATTTTTGGGGAAAAATATACACATGGAAAACTTCATTCTTTAATCTTTAATCTCATTTTAGCTTTTTGATTTCTTTCAATGACCAAGTCTCAGAAATGCAGCAGTCATGCTGTTCTCATTATTAATTGAATTTTAGGGTCATTCTTATTTAAATGGCTGAGAAAAGAGTTTCAGGGAAAGGTCATTTGTATTTGAATTGTCCAGACACAAAATTCTGACTCCAAAACAAAATTACAGAAAGGGTTTAGGTTTGAGGTCGGGTTTGGGTGCCTCATCAGGTGAAATTGAAACCCCATGGACTTGTGCAGTGTATTTAGATTTGCAAATACAACAGAGAGAGAGAGAGAAGCTATTTAGATTATTTCAGGCTGGTAGTGGGGCCGAAATGAGTATTTCTTATCTCGGTTTGAAAGTACTGCACATGTTATAATTAGAGCTGTAAAAAAAGTGGAGGTCTTCATCTCTTCCAACTAACACAGCACCTCTGCTTGTTAGCCCTTTATGAACTGTGAAGTTGCCATGAAAAATTTGCATTGTCCAAGACCATAGGGAAATGTCAAAGTTCCAATGTCAGCACAGACCTCTTGTTTAGCACTGATACACTGCCTAGCAAAAGGAGGTGCTTTTTCCAATGTTTGAACCAACTTTTTGTCTGGTTATATTCATACCTTATCAACCAGGGACTTAAGCACATCAGCAGAGCACCATGTAATGTCCATGGGACAGCAGGGACATTCTTCAATCCTTTTTTCAGGAGTGACACCACTGATGGTCGTAGGTCACTCTGCTTCTTAAGTTCCTCATCTTACTTCCCCCAAGGCTTAAACAGCCAAGCAAAAATGACAAGCTACACCAAGCTCCTCAAAATTATTGTAAGAAACTTTAATTCTAGCATTTCCTCTCATTTCCTGTGTTTCCTTGGTAATCCCAAAAAGAATAACAATTGTTACACTGTGGTGAGGTGTTGATACCAGGCAACAGGGGTGGAAATTTCCTTTTTTGTTGATGTTTCTACTTTAATTTGCACATTCACAGAATAGAATAGATCACAAAGAGGCAGTAATCTGCTGCTGGCCTCACCTGAGGGCTCTGGCAGCTCTGTAGGGTGTCACCTGGGTGTTCTCAGTGGCTCTTGTTAGACTATTTCTGCTAAGTACTCTGCAGCATTTAGCTCTCGCTTAGAGCCTTGCTCTACTTGTCTATTAGCTTGCACCTGAGGACCCAGCCCTGAAGTACATTATTTTTCCCCAGACCTATTGTCTGATGCCAGCACAAACAAGTAAGTTACATACAAAGGCAGGAGATCAGAATGACACAAAATTGCAGGCACCTATTCTCTGAGATCTGAATGTTGAGCAGACATTGAGCTATTTAGTCTTCTGCTATTTCTTCAACAAATTTAGGGAATACGAATTTTGCTGAACATCAGGTCTATTTTGTGTATCAGAAGTACATTGCACACTGATTGCAAAGTGGAATACCAGACCACTTGGTTACAGCTAGAGTCCTTGAGCTTACCATCACACAAAAAAAGCCATACGTGGTAGGACAGAGGGCCCCCAAGGCTGTGCAAAAGCAGTCATAAACATTAGCCCTAGATGAGAACAGCAGAGAAATTCCAGATGAACATTCTGGCTATGATCAGACCACACATGTGTTTTCTGATAGTGCAAAAGTCTATTTCTGAGAAGCTGTGACTGTGAGATTACAGCTGGGTTTTGCTGACAGCGTCTTTGGCTTTGTTCTTCCTTTTACAATCATTGCTAAATATGAACAAAAAATTTACTCCATTGTCCATAACTTGAGGCATATAAAATGGTATTACAACACACTAAGTGAAAAACAGCGCTGTAGGGCTTGGAGTCTCTGTTCCAGTAGCGTGCTGCTTATTTTCTCCACATACGTGGATAATTGCTATATGTGCAATATAGCATATATTGCTATATGTGCGCATAGCAATTGCTCTTCTGCTTCAGTCTCTGAAGTATTATTCTGTTTTCCCCATGTTTATCAACATTTATATCAAAAAATTCCAACTGACCTGCCAACACCTCAGGGCCTGAACTCATCGGTAGTTCATGCAAGCAGAACTTCTACGGGCATGTCAGCAAGAGCTGAGGACTGACAACTGTGTGACAGTTCTCCTGTGGTCCAAGCCAGTCCAGGAATTGATCAAACACATTGACTTAGGTCTGTGACTCACTAATGAGTCCCACTGTGGTCTCACTGTTGTTTTTAGTGCTTTCAGAGGACTTTCACCAGTCGAAGCACATTCTGTAATTACACACCTAAGCCAAGTCCAGGCTTCTGCTGGCTCACGTTCCACCCTCAGCGAGTGCCGTGTTAAAGTGATTGACCCCACTGGGGCAGGCAGAGGTTTCCTTCACAGATGTGAAGCTGGGACCAGCTTTCACTCCTCAGTCATTAGAGTTGTGTTACTGGAAGCAATGCAAAAAATAAGTAAAGGGTCATTGCTTCATCTTAAAGGGCTGCAAGACCACTTGCATGCACCATCTTGCCTGTCTGAAGCTCCTGGCAAAGCACACAACCATGTGTTATGTGAGGTAAGGTGACGTGCGGGCTTGGTTTGCACAGGTGGACTACCTGTGTAAGGCTTTGCCTTCCCATAAGCCCCACAAGTGTAGCTTCAGTGAGGCTTTATTCCAGCACGGGAATAGATTTAGTATGTCAGATACAATGTCAGTCTTAACCGATCCTTACTGTGAGTGTCTTCAGTTTTCATATCAAGGAGCAAACGAGGTCTGCACATGTTCGGGGGTTGTCAGAGCCAAAATGCAGCTATTTTCTGTTCCTCTGCTTGCCTGCTGATCATTTCTATTCCCACAGTGCTGGGGTACCCTTCAGCAGTCATTACAAAGAAGTAGTGAGGTTTGCATGCCACAGTTCACTAAACCCGGATAGTGGAGTGACTGGAGATTTACAAGTGGAGAAACCAGTCAAAATCCACGTCAGCCAGCGCAAACCAGCTTGTTCCAACATTTTGGGTTGGGTTTTTTGGGGTTTGGTTTTTTTTTTGTGTGTGTGCATGCGTGTTCTTTCTTTTTGATACAGACTCGCGTGGATGTCTCATCCCTTTTAATACACGTTTCTGGGCAGTGTTAAACAAAAGGAAAATTCTAGTAATGTGCAATTATCTTCCCTGAAAAAAGTATTCAGCAGCTTAAATGCTCTCTTTTGTAAGATCTTCTTTAGAAAATTTACCTTTGTGGATATGTAACAAAATGGGTAGGCAATATCTTTGAGAGAGCTGAGTTTGCCTTTGGGGAAGAATTAGACAATCTAAAAATTCCTCTCTGAAATGTCTCTTTTGTTGAGCAATTGAAGCTGCCATAATTAAGCAGTGTTTTGTTCTCACACAGGTTTGTTTACATTTGAGAAAATGCAATGGAACAATTAAAATTTAATAATATGGTAAATAAGATATGAATAATTTATTCAGAGCAAGTAAAATGAATGTTGATGATCACATTTTTTGAGACTAGAAGAAAAAATATTTCCAAGACTGTACAGAAATTTTGTTCAATTGTTTGTAACAAACTTGTTTATATTGGATCCATCATCAAAGAAGAAAATACAGTATTTCTATTTAGGGACAGAAGTACATGTAAAGCACAAACCCATTTGAAATTAGATAAACTTAAATAATACAGAAGTTATGACATGGCAAATACTAATTTTGAAGTACAATATGCCAACTTTTTCCTAAAAGTAATTTTACCTATCTATATTCTGTTGTGCAGTTATGCATTTCTTTATACTTTTGCGATGGAAATTGTAGAGAGCCTGATTTTTTGCTATTAACAGTAATGGGATCTGTACCATTAGCTTCAATAGTACATAACCAAGACTATTATTATCATTATTTGTTACAAAGGCATCTAGAAGCTCAAAATAAATAAATAAATCAGAATCACATTGTACCTATGTATAAAGGCTTACAAGTTAACAGCATGCTTTGTACTCCAGACTCTACTGCCACTGATGAAAGCCTTTATTCCATCAGTACATGTTTAGCTTTTTCTCTGAAATAGGCTTAAATAAGTCAGATGATGCATCTTCCACCCGCTTCTTAAAATATTTTCTGTATCTCATAATTACTTACACAGTCAGTAAAGAAAGTCTTGGGTTTTTCCTCCAAATGTATTGTTTTTGAATACAGAGGAATATTCTAAATACAGACAAACAATTTTGTGCTATTTGTGTGATTTGTGGCTCAAATTAGTGCACTCAGAAAACATGTTCATGGATGGTTGCTTAATTCTGTAAGTCCTGGGTTCTGGTGATTCATGGGCCAAAAACATGAAAGAAAAATTTTTTGGCCATTTTTAATACAAAAGAATAATAGCAGAGTGCCTTGGTGAAAAGCAATAGGAACAATCCTTCCGAACTTGGCCTAATTCTGCCTTCAACATCCAACAGCCCAGTGCCCTAAATTTAAAGCATAGCCATAGGGAGATAGAGAAAGTCTAATCCAACAGAGTAGAATCGTTGCTGCAAGCCTAGGGAATGCAACAGTAACAACTACTAAACCCATAAAATGCAGAGTCGACACATGTGGACCATCTGAGGGTTAACATTTCTACAACCTAACAAGAATACAATGCACTATGTAACCATGTCCGATGTCATGTCTGGACTGAACTGAAAAGCAGCTTTCAAAAAGAATAACAGAACTCCAAGAAACTTTAAAAATGGCTGAGTACACGCAGCGGTTTTTAACTGAAGGGCTCAGTCTCTCTTCCAAACAACTGGAATGTTCTATTGCTTATTTTTGTAGATCCATATATAATAAAAAAGAAAAACTGAGGCCAGTAGCATTATTTCAAGCTACCAATAAAAACATGGAGTCTTTCAGACATCTGCTCAAATTTCAGGGTTACTTTCTGTCCTTGCAATAGGCTGTAATATATACTAGGCAACATCTACAGCAACTGACAGAACTATTCATATAAATAATGAAAAAGAAAAGAGCCAGTCTGATAATGCATAATGATAAAAATGAATAATCAAGATGAATACCCAGGATCAAGATACAAAGGGATGATAGGAAGAAAGTGCAGGGAAAAGGAGATTCTGATCAGATTTTACAGCACCAGTGAGTACTGTTTGGTGACACCTTCAGCCTGCTGAAGAAGTGTCCATTTTGAAGCTACTGCTTTTCTTGCGAGAGTGCCATATTCTTCTGTGATTTGATCCTTAAGTCACTCAAGCAGGTCATTCCTCTGGTGTGCTATAGATTCATAACCATGTTAAAGTGGAGAAACCAGCACTGCTGTTGAAATAGGCAATCTTGTTCTTCCCATGCCCTGTGTCTTCTCCCTTTCTCTCCTGGCACAGTCCTCTAACCTAACATTAATCTCAAGAGAAAATTTAAAAAAAAATAAAAATAAAAATTAAACCTGCTCCTTGGTTCATCTGATTGCACAGAGGTTATTGTTGAATACTCCGGTACAAGTTTTGTCTTTTTAGTCTGATAAATGAAAGCCTAGTGTATTATTGGGCAATGTCTGGGAAAGGTGTGAAGGACAAAGATATTCAGGGCAGATCTCAGGGAACTTGAAGGAAAAAACATCCTGCTGGAAAACCTGATGTCTTCAAATCTGCTCTAGCTGGTGCTGTAGTAAGTGAAAAGAGCTTTTGACAGTGCTTTATCAATTTATGGCCAATGATTTCTATCTAGCATGATTTGTCTAGATAAGAGTAAAACCAGTCTTTTATTGGCTGTTGTTGGAGAAGATGGGTTAAAGACTCCTTCTCCACCAATGAGGCTTAGGTGGTTTGAAGAACAGGTATGAAATGGAGCAAGCAAGGGGGACTCCAGCCCATAGTTCCTCTGGGCATGATGTGAACTAGATGCTGCTGAGCAGGAAAGCAAGTGCTGTGAACCTGTACATACTCATAGCAGAGGTGTGAGGATGATGGATCTATTTACACCAGGCCGGATGAGGTGCTTGCTGTGGTTACCCAAAACCATAACTTGGAAACTTGAAAGCATAAAATTGGTCTTCAGGCTTAATAAACTGCATGGTAAATAAGTCTTTCTGGAGTCCCTAAAATCTTAGAGCCACCGTGATGCCAGCTAGAGTGAGTTTATTGCAACCACTTTTGTGTTTCACTGCAAAACTCAAGGCTTAGTCTACAGTACCAAATGTACTAATGTTGGACATGCAGTGTTAACTATCTGAGGCTACCAAAGCTCATTACCAATTAACAGTTGTTTTATTAACTGCTATAAAGTTCATTTAAAAAAAAAGCTTCAGTCATCCATTAAGCATACAGCACAAATCTTTAGTACCTGCAGATAATGTATTTTTTAACTTAAAGTCATGTGTACTATTCACAGGATTCAATTCACACAATTCAATGTATCTAACTGCAAAACCCCAACAAAATCTCACTAAGAAACTAATCCTCCTGGTATGTTTTATTCTTCCTCATCCGTCATCACTAACTCTTCTGTTTTATCCTGCAAATGTTTCCCTTTTCTAGGGCTTTGCTCTCAGTGAGCAAAAATGCTTCCTACAGATGAAGAGAGATGTTTTTCTCTGTGTGTTGAGGCATTTTCTTTGCTGTGCTCTGGAAATTTGCCAAAAGGGAAGGACATAACAATTCTGAACACAGTGTGGATAGCAGATGTAAATTCGATGGAGAGATGGACTTCAGCAGCTGACTGATGATGCAGAGATTTCACAAAGGTTGTTTTGTGTATTGTCCCTGCATCTGAGACTTTTGTCTTCCATTTGTGTCAGTGAGAACAAGGATAGTTCAAATCACTCATCAAAGGAAGTGCAGGAGTTTTTTTCATTACATGAATTTTGTCCTTTTTGTTTTTGCTCCAATTTAATGAAGCCAGATCCTACCATTACTGATGAGAATTCACTGGGGAGGTAAGAGAGTGCTGCAAAAGGTGTCTGCCTATACTCGGTAGCAATAGCCAAATGTATCTTTAATTTTCATTGTGTTTAAGTTACACAGTTGAAGACTGGGATATTGAGAGAGATGGTCTTTGAAAGCTGCAGAGTGTTCACTTGGTTTTAGCGATCTTTGAAAAAACAGGTTCCTTAATTCAGGGTAATTTGCAAGGTTGAAGTTTTGGGACATCAATTACCTTGCTTTTATAA
>NW_010393296.1:3205-8848 GCF_000710305.1 Buceros rhinoceros silvestris | reverse complement strand
GGGAAAGACAGATTTATTATTTCAACCTTTGTAATATTTTTTCATGGAAGGCTTGGATTATCCCTCCTAAATCATGCAGGTCGCATGTCACTAAACCCAGACTGGTGGTTGACTCACGTAAAACATCCATTCCAGCAGCAATCAGGTTTTGGCTCAGTAGAGGGTTTGATGCATGCCTCTGTTTAGTGGGGAATTTCTTGTTAATTATGATGCATTTGCTTTAAAAAGCAAATAGAGGCACTAGTCTGACTTGATTACATGGTGGCTGCAATGGCTGGATGATGCTCTTGGATTCACTGACCTGAGGACCAGATCCACCTTCCAGTGCCTACTGGGAGTCAGTGGAAAGGTTCATGCTCTATCAGAGGTTTCTAGATTAAGTCTCTCCTGCAGAATTAGAAGTCGTTCCATCTCAGAGAAAGAGAAAAAAGAAGAACACAAGCTCTAAAAACAGTTAAAGATGCTCTTTTTTTTTTTTTTCCCCTGAGGGTCGCTTTAAGTATCATGTTGAACAAGTGTATAAAACCAGCTTCTTGTGAATTACCATTGTTGTATAGTTCCTTTTAAAGAAAGACTTGGCTCTTTGCCCTAAATAGCACAAAGGATCTTTTTAACGTATTTTCTAATGATTTTCCATAAAATTACTAGCAGAATGTTAAGTTTAAACATTGGCTTTCTTCCCGAGGGAGAAAACTGATATATTCATGTCTGGGGTGCTGTGTCTCAGTCAGGCTTTTTTTCCCCCCAATTTATGCTATGTTTAATCAAGCTTCATGGTTTTTATAGTGCTTAGCTTGGAGAAATAGCTATCTCTAACTCTTACTTAGTGATTCATGAGGAGAGACCCCCACTTCCAAGTGTTCGTTGAGGTTACTTTTCATTTTGCTGTTAATTTTCCCTCGTACGGTGTTGTTATATACACCATTGAAATGTCTTTCTAGTTTGCATGTGTTATTTCAACAGAGAACACATAATTCAGTAGCAGAATGACAACAAGAATATATGTTAGTCTAACTAGTTCAGTAGCAATAGTTGTCTACCGGCCCATGTTGTAAACCTAAGTCCTCTGCTTGCAGGCACATCATGGAGTTGCATTAATAGCCCTTTTACAATCTGGTTACAACAACCATGCAGACATAGCCTTGCAACCTGAAGAAGTCAGTTCCTTCTTCGTAGGAGTTCCCACTTTATTACAGTATCTGAAGTGACTGCGGTGATTTGACAAATACCAAACTGGCTGCTAAGAAAGAGCATGGACAAATAGCCAGATAACGGATGCCACATCCTTCTCCCAGATAAGCCATGAAGTTCTTATCCTGTGCAACCCTTTGTCTCGCAGTGCCATTATTCATTGCATCAAGTCTTGTCCTGCTGTAGATGGATCCAGCTGAGCCCAGAAGAGCATCTCTGCAGATGCAAGCACTTGTTTGGTTTAGGTGTTGCTTGCTGTTATCTCTTATAACGGCATGACCTTCAGTATGCTTTATATCCTCACTGTGAGGCTCGCAACACTTCCAAATATTTCTTTCATATATCTTAACAGGTCTGTGGAAACAGCTCTGAATGATCTGCCAAAAGCAGGTGGGGATGAAATAAGAGCAGTCTTTGGAATTACAGAATAAGAAACCAAACCTTAGAAATCTATTGCTTGTTGGAAAAGTAAGCAACAATAAAAGCAGCAGGAAGGAATTTTCTTTTTTCTTCTTTTTTCCTTTTCTTTTTTTTTTTTTTTGGTAGAGCATGTGATAAAACTATACACTGTGGGAATTAGCTCAAAAATGTCACAGTGTAGTACAGTTATAATAAGACAAGGAGTAGGTAGGTTAGTGGCAAAAAAATAATAGTGTTTATACACCTTTCGCACAACAGGTACATGAAGTGTGCAGTAGGTTTTGAAGGTACATGTGCCCTGGGATACGTCAAGTCTCTGCCTTACTGGTAACTCCTGAACTGCTGCCTGGTCTTCCACTTCATCTAAATCCAGATAGAAAACTTAGATAAATATTCTCTTTGAAAGTGTCCAAAAAACCCTTTATCCAAAGCAAATGCATTTATAATTTCTATTTTTTCTTTTTTTTCTTTTCTTTTTTTTTTAACAGAAGTGATATTCTTAATAGAACATTGCTGGCAAAAAACCCCAACCAAGCAACCAAAAAAGGAAAACCTCAACAAAACCATGTGGTAATAAAAGAAACCAAAAGAGTTGTCAAACATTAGCATCCTGATTTATAATTTTATTATCCTGCCTATAACAGGGAAACAAATGTCATTTAAGGAATTCGGGTACATGAATTAATGAACTGCAGTTACAGGAATCACATCCTGTGATCCCAATCAGCTTTCATCATAGAATGAATCTGACTTCCCTGCCGAGGCAGAAATTAGCCTCCTCACCTCTCTGGACCTATATGTTACTAATCACATGCTGATTTTTACCCCAGCAATATCAAGGACCCCACTGCATATAGGACCTCACTTGCTGTGAAGCTGAGAAGGGGAAGACAGCCCTGCTGTGCCATGGAGCTGACAGTAGAAATAGATGAGAGAGAAAGTATGGGTGAGAAGTAAGGTTAACTTAATCCTATTTGAGATGATACTTTTATTAACTTGCACGACATTCTGAGTAAACGACTTCTTAGAAACGGTAAACTGAGAAATGCATCTAGTTTGCAGCAGTATCCTTAAAGAATCACCTATCAATAAGGTATTTTTATGAAACTTGGCATTAGCAGAGGCCCACAGGTAGATTGAGAAATCTTTTCTGAGCTGGATGATCTCAAACCAAGCTGATATCGGGGAGGGATTACGTCTGAGAAGCAGTTTGGGGCAATCTTGTAACACAACAGAAAGTCTGTTACCAGTTGGGGTACAGAGCCAACCGCTTCAAGAAACTGTGTTATAATCCACCAAACTAGCCACAGAATCAGGCTGTGCTCAAGATTAATATGACCGTTTAATATGCCTGAAAGCATATTCAGGTGTAAAGCTCTTTTAACTGTGGATTTTCCTCTCCTTAGATGTGCTTTCTCAGAAGATGATGTGAATCTACCCTTTTATGCTGGAGTTCGTTCATTCACCAGAAAAAAAAAGGTCCTCGTAAAAACATCCATGAAAGCTGTTCATAATCGCTTTTTCACCTTGGCCATCTGCTAATGGGAACCATTACATTCCTTACAGTTTCTAAAGGAAATCACTAAGCTAGTTTCGGACACCCTGATGCAGAAGTCAATTTGACAACGTTTTGATTAGAATTTTAAACAATACTTCTAAACAATATATGATCCAGTCCTGATTTTGCTGGATAGGACAGTAGAACAAATCCGGCAACTGACAGGGAGTAAATTTGGTGAGGAAATTGTCTCTGAATTGTGGGGTGGGTTTTTTTCTGACTCCCTCTCAACAACTCAATCAAGTCTCAGTCTGGCCAGGGAAGGTGGAGAAAGAAGTTGTGGCAACATAACATATGCGTATCAATGAACATTGCCATTTTGCTTAAAGAACAAGAGGGATACAATGACAGGGATAAACCAGTGTTTACATTTCCCCAGGTGACTGAGCCAGCTACCTCTGGGGAGCATTAGGTTTCATGTTGTGAAGCTAATACACTTTGTTGCAAAGCAGAACATGTACCATAGCTCCAGCTCACCAGGGTTTCCTCTGCTTCACAAAAACAATCAAGATGCTTTGTTCTAAACTTCACTTGTGAGAAGACTATTTATTTTGCCACTGGGGAAAACGAGATATGCATCTCATTCAGGAGAACATCCTCGAGACATCAGCTTGGTTAAATTGATCTTGGGCAGAGCTGGGAGTAATAATAATGCCATAAACTAAACCTAGCTACATAAAACTAAGTCAGACTTCCTTAGAGGCAGTGTCTGCTTATTTTAAGCAAATAGAGAATTACAAAAGTATACAAAGGTTTATTTTAGTGAGATTTTTCTAAAGACTAGTATACAGATAAGTCCTCAGTGACACAGCAGTTATAGCATCATTCTTAATTGGGATGCTCTGGCTGAAGGTAGGTCAGATAACTGAGGCAGTAGTATGGATTGTGATAGGTCACCATCCGGCCTAATTACTGCATTATTAAAGGTGTTTGTACTAAGGATTTAAAGATGTGCTGCTTTACAAGTCGCCCTCTTCCGTGGGACTCCTGTGGTCACACCGTTTTTTAGGGTTCAGCAATTTCCTGCCTTAAGCCACTTCCCCAAAAGCCAGACTTGTTTTACCTTCCCTACAAGCTGTAATCAGCACCAGGTCAAAGCAATTAATTGACTTCAAAGAGCTGTAGCTGCGTAGACCCATATGGCTGTTTCCCATGTGAGTCTGTAAGCTAATTAGACTTGACTTTATTTTGCCCTCTTCCATTTTCCTCCACCTAAGGACCCAGTTCTCTAGTGCTTCAAACTTTATATCCATGTGTAACCCATCTGAAGTCAGCTTCTTGCCATTAGGAAGTTTTCCTGTGTATTCAACCTTACTCCTTCCTATATTTAATTCAATTACATTGTTTTAATTGTGCCTTTTTACATCTCTTTAAACAGCAGGGTTTGGCACAGGTACAAGACATTTATAGCTGAGTAGATTTGAAGGGACTACTGTCTTTGTGGAGGAATGGTCTGTATTTATAAACGCCACATTGTCAAGCTGAGTTTAGGGCAGAGAAACCAGGGCAGTTCACCAGCATCCTAAGTGCATGGGATCAGCAGGCCAAGATAGACAGCAATGGGAATTATCCAAGATAGAAGCAACTTCTGCTTGGGGTAACTGCATGTCTCTGCAGTTATTTCTACATTGCAAATCAGTTATGAGCTGCAGGTTTCTATCAGCACAGTTGTGCCAGACAAGAAAGTATGGGTGTTCAGTCCCTGACTGACAGAACTGCAATGCCAGAAACACCACCAGCAGCCACAGGTTTTGCTGGCAAAGGTAACCTCTCCTGGTATAATTTGTTTTATCCGGAGGTAGACAATTCTGTTCCATCAGCACAGAGTATATCACTGTTGGTTAAACATAACTGGAATGCTTTAATGGTCAATACAACAATTTTACTGACTTGGCAAAGCATTCCTAGAGTTGACATGTAGTAATAAGACAAAGTGATACTTTAGGTTGACTTCACCTGAGTAAATTACATCAATACAGTTAAAAGGTGAGTTTCATTGAATTTCTACACATAATTGGAAGAATTGTCTCATGAAGATGTTGAATGAGGACTTTAGGGTTACTAGCCTAGAGAGAGATATCTTACACAGATGCCTTGTATCGCAGAATTTTTATTTAATGCCATGATAAAATTATGATGCAAGTTCTATTATTGTTGTATTCCTGGATGGTGCTCAATTTTATGGTGATAGAAACATCAACATAAATAGGATGGAGATGAATGTTCTACTTAATTTGTGTGTGGTATACAACGGTTTAGAAAGCAAAGCTAGAATTCTTTTGTCATCCTCATGACCTACCGCAGGATTGATTCCCCTGTTATATTTTTACAGCCCTTTGACCATTTTAGTCTTAAACGCATGGTGAAAGGTTTCAGTCTGAGACATTTCTCAGAAGATGAAATTTTCCCTCAGGTCAGTTAAAAAAATTAAAAACAATCCCTGTCTATGCATGACCTTGCTCCACCCCACCCCC
>NW_010393296.1:0-3075 GCF_000710305.1 Buceros rhinoceros silvestris | reverse complement strand
CTCT
Organism: Buceros rhinoceros silvestris; assembly: GCF_000710305.1. NCBI lineage: Eukaryota > Metazoa > Chordata > Aves > Bucerotiformes > Bucerotidae > Buceros > Buceros rhinoceros. The sequence continues at coordinate 3,071 of NW_010393296.1, read as the reverse complement.
TTCTGTTCTCCAGTGGGACATGAATGCTGCCAAATCCAAGCAAAGTCAATGGGCTTCTGTAACTTGCCAGAATCAAGCCGTTGATATTTACATACTATGCATTTTGTAAGGTATACTTGGGTATAAAAAAAAAATATAGATTTGCTTCATTTGTGGTTCCAGTAACTTGAGAAAATACATTTCAGGCAGAAAAAAACCCTTTTTATTCGACCTCTCCCACCACCTTTTATTTCAAGCTCTCTTAACCCATTTTTAAACTCTCTTTAAAAAATTGAACTGAATTTTGTCAAGGAACAGTTTTTGGAACTGGAAAGTCAAAACATATTGTTTTAATGTTCAAAAAGAGCATGCAAAAAAAAAAAAAGAGTGCTTTTTTACAGCTTTTTCAATTGGGTGAGGTTAAGTTTTAACAGAAATGGTAAGTAAATTTGGAAGTGTTCTGACCTGCCTGAATTTGCACACTTCAGACCAAAATACTGCCTGCCACTTTTGTAGGTAGCTTTTAGGCTCTAATCCTTTAACAGCATTATAATCTTGGAAGAGTTAGTATTAAATTTTGAATATAAGCCAGTAGCAGTAGCACTGTCCATTCTATACTCAGAAATACAGGCTGCAGGAGACAGATCCAACAGGATCAATGGTTTTGGTAGTACCTCTTCTCACTGTCTATTTGTTCAAAGCTCTTCCCCCAAACATCCCGAATATCCACTGATTGTTTTCTGTAATAAAGACAGTGGGAAGTAAAGCTGTATAGCCTCTGTATTACGTATGAAATAGTTAACACTCTGAAGCCTAGTTCGTCATTTGAATCCCAACACACCTCCCATTTAATCCATCTGCTGAAGAGGGATGTCATATCGTCAGTCATCAGGCAGGAGGATTTTAGCTATGCCCATAAAAATACTCGCACTAGTTCCCTTAGCTAAATGTTAATTAAAGCACAGGCTTTGCACAAAGTGGCCTGGGAACTCCAGGGGTTTCTCTAGTCAGGAAAAACACTCTCCCTAAGTGAAATAGAAAAGATTGTTGGATAGGTGGACAGTAGACCTGATTGCCATCTTGCCTGCGCCATGGAGAACTTGTCCGGTTTAACTTCCTTGTACTTTGGGTTCCTCACACGCAAAACTCCCTGGATATTATCTGCCTATCAGCTCAAGAGCACTCGCTGAGGGGCTTAATTAAGAAATGGATGTAAAGTCTTCTTGAAATTCTTGGGCAAACAATAGATAAAAATAACAATTGAGTTTATATGCATTAAAAATACCATCTTAGATGACTCCTCAGGGATATTCTTGAGTAAAAATGGGTTTTAATAGTTTTTCTTCAGCTGACATAAACTGAACCCAACAAAACTATTACGTATAACTTCTATAAAACAGTAAACAAGCAAATAAGCTTGATCATTTGGTGCCAGAAAGCATGCAACAATCAAAACAGGTTTTTTTAGCTCCCCCAAACCATCTAAATCTGAAACATCTACCTGGAAAATTTCAGTAAATACGGTTGAGTATTTTAATACAATTTTTATTTCTTCTTTTTGTTATTGGAAGAATCCAAAAAGAAGCACATCTCCTTAGAAGTTTCCGTAATAGGTTTAATTTGTTTTCCTTTAGTGAGTTAACAAGGTGATTTCAAACAGAATGCTTGCAGGGTATATGTGTGATAGCTGGCAGTTATCCTCTTTTATACTCTCACATACCGACAGCGCTGTAGAAGCCATAATGTGCAATAATAACACTACGCAAACAGCCTGAAAGTGCCAGACCTTAAGGAATTTCCTTACCCCACGATTGTTTAAAAACAAATTACTCTTTGCATCTTCTAGCAACTCAAAGCTTCATTTAGAAAACTGTGTCCTACCTTATTAAAAACGCACACAGTTAATTATCCTGTGCTGAATTTCTGTAACAAAGCAGTGTCACCACAGCAGATCAAGCCAAATTAGTGAAAAGCAACAGTACCAAATCTTCTGCCTTGAGTTTTATGACAAGTGCTAAGACTTCACCACCACCACCACCTTTATACGTAAAATGGTCCATAACACTGCATGATTAATGATTTGAATGTTTAACCTCAGCATGATAAAATATATGGCACATTACCACTTTCTTTTGTGAACAACTGTTATAATTAATAATAAAGGTTTAAAATAACAGTATAGCTTACATTGCCAGAGAGCTGTTGGTACAAATGGTGAAATTCTTTGAGTCACTCAAGTCCCTTCATATGGGACTCTGTTTTATGATTCTTAATATGTTCTGGCAGCTCATACGTCTTTTTACATGGGGAAAAATTTCCCTCTCCTGTTTTTAGCTGTTTTAACAGTTGCAGTACTTAGTTTCAGATCCCTATAGAGTTTAAGGAGAACGAGCATCCTGGGAGATAAATTGTCTGCCTTAGATTTAGGAGGCTGTGAGTTGAAACCTTAGAGGGTTTTCTTTATTAAATGTTCTGTGTGTCTGTTTTCCTCTCACTGTAATACGGACGGCTACATTCGCACCATGTAATTGACTTTATTGCCTATAAACAGGCTGTATCTGACTTGAACATTGCAGCCTTTTTTTTTTTTTTTTTTTTTTTTGGCAAAAAAAAAGTGATAAAAATGGTTCTCTCTAAATATGTGTGTGGTACTAGGGGGGAACATTATTGCAAATAATCCTTTTTTTTTTTTTTTTTTTTTTTTGTCTGGCAAAAAACCAATACCTATAGTGAATTAAGTTTGATTTCCATGAAGGGTTGCCTACGCTTTAAACAAAACACTGTTTTGTTTGAACTCTATAATCTTTGACTAAAATGCTTAATTAACCTCTTTTGGAACATCTATAATATGTTTCCATTAAATTCATGAGGCTGTGTGGGCACCAACTGCTGGCTAATTTACAAGGAAATATTTGTTTCTGCCTTCCAAAATGCTCGGTGTAACCTAGTGGATGATCCCAGCTGCAGATGTCATTGCTAGTCCAGTTATTGGGGTTTACATTAAAAAAAAAATCCCTATTTTTTTCCTTTGCATTTATTCAGCACAGGGAGGTATAATGTCTCTTTTACTGTTTTGAGGGGGTGAAGGGGTG
>NW_010393295.1:500-1215 GCF_000710305.1 Buceros rhinoceros silvestris | reverse complement strand
TCAAAGCTCTTGAACCAGCCGGTTCTAGAGCATCTACTAACCCAAAACTCTACGGAATGACCCAAAAACAGGGTATTTCACCCCAAAATAAGGTCATTTGTCCCAAAATGGTGTTAATTCACCCCAAAATCCCGTCCCGAGGCCACACCCACCCGTAACACCCACGGCGATGACGCCCATTGGCCGTCAAAGCTCTTGAACCAGCCGGTTCTAGAGCATCTACTAACCCAAAACTCTACGGAATGACCCAAAAACAGGGTATTTCACCCCAAAATAAGGTCATTTGTCCCAAAATGGTGTTAATTCACCCCAAAATCCCGTCCCGAGGCCACACCCACCCGTAACACCCACGGCGATGACGCCCATTGGCCGTCAAAGCTCTTGAACCAGCCGGTTCTAGAGCATCTACTAACCCAAAACTCTACGGAATGACCCAAAAACAGGGTATTTCACCCCAAAATAAGGTCATTTGTCCCAAAATGGTGTTAATTCACCCCAAAATCCCGTCCCGAGGCCACACCCACCCGTAACACCCACGGCGATGACGCCCATTGGCCGTCAAAGCTCTTGAACCGGCCGGTTCTAGAGCGTCTACCAACCCAAAACTCTATGGAATGACCCCAAAACGGGGTATTTCACCCCAAAATAAGGTCATTTGTCCCAAAATGGTGTTAATTCACCCCAAAATCCCGCCCTGAGGCCACACCCACCCGTA
>NW_010393295.1:0-349 GCF_000710305.1 Buceros rhinoceros silvestris | reverse complement strand
CCCCGCCCGGAGGCCACCCCCACCCGTAACACCCGCAGCGATGACGCCCGTTGGCCGTCAAAGCTCTTGAACCAGCCGGTTCTTGAGCATCTACCAACCCAAAACCCTCCGGAATGGCCCAAAATTGAGGTAATTTGCCCCAAAAGGGGGTAATTGGCTCCCAAACGCCCCCCCGGGGGTACCTGGAGGTTGAGGGCGAGGTGCCGGGTCTTGGTTTGCTCCAGGTCGCTCTGGGAGTACTTGAGGCGCATCTGGAGGCCGTGGGCCTGCGACTGGACCTGGCGCAGCTCGGCCTCCTTCCGCTTGGCCTTCATCTGCTCCTGGGGGGCAGCCCGGGGCAGGGGTGAAA
>NW_010393294.1:0-5631 GCF_000710305.1 Buceros rhinoceros silvestris | reverse complement strand
GGGCGAACGGCCTGCCCCGGCCTCTGCCAGGCGTCGAGCGCACCTGCCTCTCCTGCCCTGGCGAAACGGGGCCACTTGCTTCACGAGGACGAAGAACGGCCCTAAGTCACCCTCGGGAGGTACCACCCCAGCCCTCCACAAGCGTCTCTCTTCAACAAGGGAACCCTTGTGCGCTGACAGCCAGCATCCCAGTCTCTTCCTTAGGAGCTCAGAATGCCTTCAGAGGTACCGTGTAACTCCCCGCAGAGGCAGTCGAAGCGCCTCGCTGTTTCCTTGCAGCGAACATCTGCCCTTCCTGACAGGGAGCAGTCTATGCCATTACTAGTCACTCGGGTAAGAAGTCTCTACATTAATTCTTTCCCCCTTAACTCTTACCTTGGGAACATCATATTCCTTCTGTGAGGTTGCCATACCCAGTGAACTGTCACTGCTAGTCATTCCAAAAATGATGTTACAGTCCCATAACAGTGTTCCCCTTCCCTCTCCCCCACAAAGGCGTTGCTGTGAGTGTAAAGGAGCTGTGACGTTGTCAGTACACAGAAGTTCAAGGAAAACAAGGTGTAGGTCACTCTTTGTAGGACAAAGGCAAATGTACGTTCAGCAGCTACTGGGACTATAGAGCATTGCACCACCATGTACTTATGTAGCAATATGAAAAGGAGTACTGTTTTGGATAGTGGTTGACCCTCAGGGAACCACTTTGCTGGCAACAGAAGCATAACCCAACCTTTTCTTTAGGGAAAACTTCCAGGTCTTACGAGAGCATGCACTGGTATAGCCCTGTCTTAGACAACTGCAGCTAAACCTAAACTCAGGCCCTAACTCCCATTCTCAAGAGAGCAGAGGCTGAAATTTATTCTCACAAATGACTACCACACCAGCAGATGCACAAGGTCACAAGTGGTCTTCAGTAAGCTGCGTTTCCAGTATAAAGCAGTAATGCCATTTCTAAAACAAAACCTACAGGTAAAGAGAAAATATCATATCTTAACAAAAAAGATTTATTCTGATTAAACAAAATGTACAGTGTTTCCCAAACAATCGTGAGTTTTTGTGGCTCTCTGAAGTCTGCAGATCCATTGAGTAACCCGATCACTTCTTACCCTGCAGTTCAATCAAACTACTTTTTGCCAGACTTCTTTATTCCACCGCTGGCTGCCAAAAGAAATGACACAACTGGTTAGACAACTGTTACAGAGCTTAGCTACAAATTTAGTTCCTCATAAAGTCAAATCCCCACTAGACTGCCTGTACAACTTGGATCCCCACTGCTGAATTGTTTTTGCATATGTTACTCTTCTGGGTTTGTGATCTCACTTACTTTACTCTGAATAGAGTAACTTACTTAACATTAGAAACCAAGTTTCTCCTGGAACAAAATATGCCCCATAAATCTACAATAGAACTAAATATTTCAACAATTCCTTTGTTCCCCATGGACACCCTCCATTGTTTATTTCTTATACAGCAGGAGTACAGTCTGGTCAAATAAAATTCAAGGCTAAGGGCATAAAAGCATCAGTATCCCTACAGCAACCACAGCCCCAAGCTGGGATCAAAGTTCTATAGAGGCAGATACCAGAATTCCAGTTTCTTCTCTGGAATTAGGCAGTCCCTGCTACTGAAGGGACTAAAGCAGCGCGAAAGAACACAACGTAGTAACACACCAACCAGTGCGGCTTTTTTGTAAATGCTGGTTTTTTATAGCGTGTGTCAAGTATGATGAGTGGAAAGAGAAGAATAGCAAAGCTATAGACAGGCTGGGAGCCGATGGCAACAACAGCCTTTGCACTGCAGTATCATTCTAACAGCACTGCCTTGTGGAGGCTCCTGGGAACAGCCCAGCCCTCAGATGACCACAATAATCACTGTCTGCTTTGGCATGCATTGGACAAGGACCAGGTGACTGAAATTCAGTCTAGACAAAGGAGGAGTATAACTGCAGGAACTAACTATGAAGGAATCCATATGGTGAAGCACCCTACAGAACAAGTTTAGGAAGGTAAGGACACAGAAGAGAAGCTCAGTGAATTGTTTTGCATCACTCTGTAATATTGAAGATGTTGTGAGTCCCACACCTGCCAAATTTTTTATATGTTGATAAATCAAAGGAGCTAGATCAGTTTGAGGTAAATAAGCAGGAAATATCCCAAGTCAGTGGGATGGGATGGCATTCCCTCCAGGAGCACTTCAAAGCTCTGATGTGAAAATACAGAACTGCTGGCTAAGGTTGAAAATTCACTACAGTCATTATGGGAGAGGACCGAGACTGCCAGCATATCTCCCAGATACAGAACATGTTTGTAAAGAACCAGGGAACTACAGACCAGCGAGTCTGACCTTCGTCTCTGAGAAGAGAGTCTGTAACAAAGCAAATGGACCAACAGAGTCTTGTGAAAGTTAACAGGACTCATTTAGATAGTAGATCCTTCCTCTCTGACCTGCTGGAACTCTGAGGTTATTAAGTGTATGAATAAAGTGAATCCAGGAAACTTCGTATTTTCAAACATCATCTGACAAGATTCCATAGCAAAGGTTGTCACTGAACCTAAGTTGTTACAAGATTGTTGGAAAGCTCTTTTGGGGACCTTTCAAGAGCTTGCTAAAGGATCTGAAGCAAAGTGAAAAGCGTAACAGTCTTCACAGACTGGAAAAGTCTGTGTTATATTAGTCATGTTAATGGACCACAGGTCAAAACCACCTGGAGGGAACAGGCAGGGTGAACCCTTTATCATCTCTAATCCCATCACTGCGAGTGCACAGACTCACATTAACACTACCTGCTACTGAGCCTGTCTGAGACAAAGACTAGGCTCAATGCACCATCAAGATGCACCCTGCAAACTTGCTTCTGTGCCACAGCCAACTTTACAGTCACTTGGGCAAAAGGGTTGAAACCAGACTAATTTCCATGGATTTTTTTTTCTGCCGGTAATCTACTGTTCTTAAAGAAACTGATCCTCTAAGAGACAAGTACTGGATTTGTTAAACTTCCAGGACCGTGCCAAAGCCTACATGAAACATGTCTGGAAAGAAAAGCACGCTACGTTAAACTAAGAGTAGAAATGTCTCTGCACCATCCCACCAGAACAGGCGCACATGATGGACACACTGCTACACCAGCTAAACCAGAGCCCACATCTGTAAGCTGGGGATGAAGTTGCACAGTGAAAGAAAAAACAAAACAAAAATTAGCCTCTGTCACTTAGAGGTACATGCCTTTTTACGTTTGTCAAGCAAAACTATAACATTTTTTAAGCCAGCAATCCCTCCATTTTTCCTATCAGAGTGGCACCTCACTTACCGAGGGGCCCTTTTCCAGCAGCCTTTGCTTTCATCTCCTCAAGTTTCTTTTGCTCCTCCTTCTGCTTTTGTTTAAAAGCCAGATCTGTCTAAAGAAAAGAACAGTGTTCGTTAACATCTCCTGCCCTGAAAAAATTCAGAAACAACTGACGAGCAATGAGAAACAAATGTAATGTTCTAACAGAAATAAAAATCTGACTGCAGCGATGCGAGACAGCCGGATACCACTCCACAGGCAAAACCCTGCAGAACTAAGACAAAGGGGGTTTTGTTGTACCAGAACACAATGACTAAACTTTAACTTTTGTATGTTTGATCTTTCTGAAATTAAACAAGTACATTTCCTACGGCACAATCTCCTCCCGTCCTCTGAATGATAGGTGTTTGCACTAAAACCATTAATCCGCCCCCAGTGATACTGGGAGCCTGGCGCTGTCTAATAAGAAAACTTGCATTATATAGGATGTGAGAAAAAATGGTTGCTTTTATCTAAAAAAAAAGATCAATTTCACAAAAATCCCTCCACGCACATCACTATTTTTGCCAGGTTTAACACATTTGTATTAGGTCCAACAAATGTAATGAGACCTGCTGGCCAACTGTACAGGCCAGCCCGCCGTACGCTGGAGCAGCTGCAGAGCTCAAGGGAGCGCAGACACACTCTGTCCCGTACGTACAGGTTCACCACAGACACGGAGGCTGAAAGGACTGCAGTCATCTTCCTTGGTACTCACAGTTAGGGGGTAACTAAACGGAGGACGTTGACACCTATAGATTCTTCACCAGTCCAGCCCATGGCTCAACTACCTTTATAACTGGAAAGCTTTACGCTTCTTCAAGCGAAAGCTTCCCTTGTTGCAATCTACACCTATTACTTCCCCTACCAACCCCCCCACACTGGAATATTCTGTTCCTCTCTCTCCATGTTTTCCATTGGGTTGTTGGTTTTTTCCCTGTAGACTACTGTGTCTTTCTTAGTAAATTTAATCTCTCCCCTTTACCCCACTTCTGTGGGGTTTTTTATTGCCATGTATTGCCCCCATGTGCTTGCAGCATTGCAGCACCGGGAGGAAAAGAAACGTTATGACATTATGTTTGACACACAAGATGTTGTTCATACATCCTGTATGATTTTCTTCTTTTTCAATACCTGACTCTGCAGGTTCATGTCCACTGTCATGATTTAAGTCTCAAATCCTTTGGGTGGACCTGGAGTTTAGCCAGTCACCTCACTGGATTTTAGAAGTCAATTAGTCTTAGCAAAGAAATGGACTTAGCAAACACGCTTAATTGAATTAATCCATTTTTCCAAACGTTCTCCAATTTGTTAAAGATTACTTTGACCACCGATTTTGTCCTCTGACAGTCTCTGGCCCCTCCAAATTTTCTACAAAGAGAGTAGGCTGTATTGTCAGTCGGTCAACCAGCTCCCCAAGGCACTAAGCAAAATATGACTTAGACTCCAACTGAATAAAAAACTTCGCAAAACTCCCATCAATATACTCTTGCAGTGAGACAGTGAATTGTTAGTAACTGCTTTTAGCGTTTGACATTCCAGCAAGCTGCACGCTCGCCTTCCATCGCCTTTCGAGGTCCCATTCCTGCCACGTGCCAGAGAACAGTCCATGAGCTACCATCAGGAACCCAATATCTGAGGGTTTTCTCCTCATTCGCAGAGCACTGCCCTGCTACGGAACAGAATTCCCTTTGTTTGCTGCAGCTGTACTAACAGCCACACCGGCTAGTAATTTCTACTCCATTATAACTTGGATCTTTGCAAGCACTTAGTTGTTTCTACCACTTCTCTAACCATAAAGCTTAGTTAGAAAACTATGGTTAGGGTTTTGTTCTTTTTCAAAGAGACATCGTATGTCTTTTTACAGTCACTCATCCATCCTCCATGATCCTCAGAAATGACAGCTCACACCCGTACTCTGAGCCTTTACATCTACCTGTCTCTAATAGGAGATTCACTAGTGCCTAATTTACCTAATTTACTTGATCCCCGGTTTTTGTCTCCTGTCCTCGGCTCTTGTGACCACGTTCATTTACTAGACTGCCCATCGCAGGCTGCTGCTTTGGAGAGGACACCTCAGCCTTCTCCGTGGCACCGGATTCCTCCATTAGCAAGCCCTGCTGCATTTACCGTGAAGGCAGGCGGGATGTCAGCAGAAAAAACCGGAAAACCGGGGCCGCGGAAGGCAGCGCATCGCCTCCTAGTCCCTTACGGGCCTGAGTTTTACCGTGAGAAGGGCACTTCGTAAAAGGCGGCGTTTCCTAAAACGCGTATTGCTATGGAAAGTCGAGACCGGGGTACTCCGAATGCGG
>NW_010393293.1:0-8418 GCF_000710305.1 Buceros rhinoceros silvestris | reverse complement strand
GGGGGTGGGTGCGTGCTCCCAGCAAGGGCTCTGGGGTGGCAGCAGTCGGCGGGAGCGTTTTAATAATGCGGCGCTTTAGGGCGGCTCAGGGGAGGATCACTGACATCGCCCCCGCTTAAAACCATTATAACTGTTCCTCTGCTCAGCAAGATTTAGCACCGCGGCGCGGGCTCCCAGCCGGTGTGCCAGTTTATCTTCGCCCGCGCTGCGGCAGTGCAACTCACGTACTGCTGGAGGAAACCCGCGCTTTTGACACTTCTTCTTAAAACACTCTTCCTGCTGTTTCCACGCCTTCCTGTGAAATATGAAATAGCTGGGCGCTTTTGTTGGGTTTTTGTTTGTTTGGTTTGGTTTGGTTTGGTTGGTTGGTTGGTTTTTTTGAATCGGGAAGGCTTTGTTGTGACAAGCGATTCTCCTAAGGGCAGCGTTCTGGCTCTTCTGCTGCCGTGCAGTGAGCTGGTCGTGCCTGAAACCCGGGGAAGTCAGGAAGATGGAAGATTATAGCTGTCAGTGAGGGACCACAGTCTCGTTTGGCAGGGTCACAGTAAGAAGTGCGAGGTTATACACGTAAATGGCTGAGCACCTACTGTTTATCCCTTGCTCACCTTTCCGTAAGTGCGGAGGTGGAAGGGGAGCGAAGGCTACGCTATAAATAAAACCACTTACGTGTGATTTACACGTGTAGGCTCTGTGCGACGGCTGGGGGAGACACCACCTCCTCTCCTGAGGCTGCTGCTCCATCTAGTGTCGGTTCTACACATCGGGTACCCAGAGAAGAAACGAGATGCTGGCTCCTCACAGCCTGAATTATCTACTGCACGCTTGAAAACAGGTTTGAACTTAAAAACTTAAAACCAGATTTGAACAAAAACAAGTGCGACCCCTCAAAGCTTGAGTGTATCTAGGCCAATCGATGAAAGACGTAATTACTTCTTCTTCAGATGTTCATTAAAGTTTTAATAGAGAATAGTGGCATTTAAAGATAGAGAAGGTGCCCTGTCTGCTGGGAGCTTTGTAGGTCTGAGCTTGTTTCCTGAAAAACAAAGAGATAAAGAACAAATCTGGAAATAAGAATTGTATTGTTCCTGTAGGTCATTTAGTAATAAACGTGTCTTTTGGAGGGTGGGGCTTTCCTCAGTGCTGTATTTACATTCTGCCTTTAAAAGAGTATTTCTCTGATAGCACACAAATCTCCAAGTTGATCTGATTACCCCTCTGTTTGATCTCAGGGCTTTAAAATGTCATTTCTTGTCACTGAATCTGTATAAAGACTGCCTTGAAGCATCTTTGTTTTCATAGAAAGATTCTGTAACTAAAAATACAAGACTTAGAGTTCTGTTTGGCAGTGGCCTTGTTCATACCAAAATGAGCCATTGTCTCCTGTGCAGTGATACCAAGAACACGGCTGTGGTACTGGCAACCTTCTAAGTAGGAAAGGTCTTATGGAAAAGTTCTTTGCCATTTCAAAGAGTCCACAGACTGTAATTGTAGTTGTAGAGGCTGGACAAGTGTAACAGATACCCAGACAATTAAAAACCAATAATTAATTAGCATCTGATCTTGATTGTCCCTATAGAAACTAGGACATACCAGCAGATACAGCTACCTTCTCAGGCTGTTGTATTCAGGACATTTGCAGGATCCTTTGATGTTAAGTCAGTAAAATACGACACACATATATATATATATGTAAAAACTTCAGCCTTTGTTGTTAACAGTTGGTAGGAAAAAATGTAGCAGGAAAACTCATGCATTTGTGAAGTACAGACCTTGTTACCACACTGTCTTTGTAGCTGTAAAATTGTCAATCAGGCAATGATGATTAACTTATTTAAAACAATGTAGTCAAAACTAGAAAAGGAAGGTAGTGAAAATTATAAAATTTCATCCTACGTGCACGCTTGTCTCTTTTCTGATACAAAGTCTATCAGCATGGATGCCAGTGTAGGTATGTATGGCCTGGAGCGTCAGTCTGGTGTATTTTCACTGAGATACTCTACCTAATTCCTGATAGGTCTTGAAACATTGCTGACTCCTGACATTTTAAATGCTGCAATTAATAAAATTTTTTATTATTATTATTACTGCAAGTTCATTGATTTAAAAGACTGCTGACACAAATCACAGTCAGCTCACAAACTTTATTTTTAAACTTTGTAATTCAAAGAACTCAGAAGCTGGCATCCTTGGGAGGCTGGAATCTGCTGGCTCTTTATCTGCTTCCTACCATTTGCTGTTTTAGACGTTTGACAGCTCTGTTGCCTCTGAACTGTCAGGTTTTTTCATGTCCATGTGATTGTTTTAATGCTTCAGGGGGGCGTATGTGTATTTTAAGACTAGAATATGACTATAAAACCAAAAACTGTTCCAAAATTTTTAGAGCAAAATTAGTAGATTATTTCCCCCCTAAATATTCTAACAGCCCCTTTAACGTAGTTTTAAGGCTGAGTTGAATTGACATCTAAAAATGTTTCCATAGCCTGCTTTCAGACACAGAACATGATAAATCTCTCTTGATTTACCTCCCCAGGTAATAAGCAAAAGAACTTTTGATACAGTCTGTCTTAAAACTAGCCTGTTGTAAATAAAAGGTACCGATAATGTAAGACAGAAGTGTCCTTAGATGCCAAAAGATTTAATATGTAGGGTAAACCTAGCTGCAATTATTTTAGATGATATCAGGTTGTTCTGGAAAAAGTTTCCAAATTTATCTGTTCACATCTAGGTGGAAGTGAAATTAGCAATCGTTTGCTCCTACAGATGATACAGAAAATGTGATGTCTGTGATCGAATACGCTTGATCCCCAGTGCAAGGTGTCTAAGGGAAATGAAACAGCCAAGCTTAGTTTCAGTCTCCCCTGTGATCCTCTATAAAACTGAATACTTTAAATATTTCCATTGTGCCCAGTCTTCGCATGATACACTCAACAAGAATTTGAGAGATTTTTCCACCTCGGTTTCCACCCACACACACCATTTGGCACTCAAAGCCTAATCAAACACCCAAACAAGAATGTATTCTACTCTGCAAAGAAGCACAATTGTGAAGTGACACATAAGATCATTCCAGGAATAAAGCAGAAGTTGTTAACCACATGAGGAGGTAAAAATATCTTTCCAGGTGAGTGATGGCACTTGAATTTTGTCGCTGATTTAAGTCTGATGGTTTGTCTCATTTTTCTGGAAGAATATTAGTCAGAAACATTTATGAGACAAATAAATTCATTTTTGAATGACAGCTGCTTAAAGCTGTTTGTTGTCCAGCAGTGTTGGCTCTGGTTCTGGCTAGCAAGTTCTAGAGCCAAATACAGCTGAGATGGTCGAGGGTACCTGTCCTAGACAGTTCTTCATGCAGCGAAGACTGCCATTAATATAGTACATAAGCACGTTTAAAAATAAAAAAATTACCCAACCACACTGGTTTGCAATGTGTCAGACTTTGCAGGTGCATTTGAAGATGGAGTTGGAACATTAGAGAAGATTTTTTTATCATGGGTGCTGATGTGCTGTAGTAATGCCAAGTACATGCTGTGATCTTCCTGGAACAGCTGCAATTTCAACAGCTGTTGTGATTTATGCCTGATTTGTGTCACTTGGGGATTGTCATGGCTTAAGACAACCAGCAACTAAGCACTACGCACCCACTTGTTCACTCTTTGCCCCCACTCTGATGGAATGCGGAGGAGAAACAAAAGGTATCTCATGGGCTGAGATAAGACCAGTTTAATAATTGAAATAAAATAAAATGTAATAATAATAATGAAACAGAAGATAACAAAAGGAGAGTGAAATAAAACCCAAGAAGACAAGTGATGCACAATTCAATTGCGCACCACCTGCTGACCAATGCCAGCCAGCGATCCCCAGGCAGCAATGTGCCCCTCCCCTCCAGTTTATATGCTGAGCATGATGCTCTTATGATATGGAACATCCCTTTGGCTAGTTGGGGTCAGCTGAACTGAGCATGCTCCCTCACAGCTTCTTGTGCACCCACTCACTGGCAGAGCATGGGAAACTGAAAAATCCTGAGTTTCTGAGAAGCGCTATTTAGCATCAGCTGAAACATCAGTGTGTTTGTTATCACCATTATTCTCATACTGAATGCCAAACACAGCACTGTACCAGCCACTCAGAAGAGAATGAACTCTGTCCAAGCTGAACCCAGGACAGGGGTGTTTTGTTTTAACTTAGCCTAAGGTTTTGTGCCACAGAGAGAGAGCAAGACAGTTCAGGGAAGAGTTAGTAAGTGGTGATTCTTAACTACTGCTGCTGAAGTTACGAATATACTGAATTTAGAACATCCGAGCTGTGACTAGCAGAGATACCTTGCTTCATTTCTAATAAATGATGAAACTGCTTGTGGTTATGTATTTGTAAATGCATCCATCTGTTTCTCTGAAATTATACTGTCACCAAACAGGCATCAGATCCTAAGATGCATAAGCCCTGACGCTGCATAAGCAACGTGTGTTGGTTGCCAGTGATTTTCAGCTTCTTTCATGGTTGACTCCCTATGAGAATACTGTGCTTTGGAAGGTTTAATCTCAACCAGAGGCCTCCAACTTGAAACACACTGAGGTAATTCATGCGTATGATGCCAAGTCACAGCATTACGTACGGAGCACTTTCCATTTACTCAGTAGAGAAATAACATTTCCCTGTCCAATGGGGGATAATAATTTTACTCTCTTGCCGGTTGCACATGTTATTCATTGAAAATATTTTGCCCAGTGGGACATGGAAGCAATTAATCTGATTGTAGTTCTGTCTGGAAAATTATTTTGATAAGAGTCACTGAAAAGTTTGCCCAACACTTTTTGTAGTTATTAGTATAGCATAAAGAGGTTTGCCTTTAATTTTTAATTCAAATATCCAGACCATTTTCTCTCATAGGAACCGTTTTTTAACAGCCAATTTTTTAAAAAGACCATTGATTTGTGTAATATTATTTCTAAACTTTCCTGTGGTGTCTGTATTTTCATGCAGTCATCTTAGTCACTGAGCATGTTCATTTATTTCATAATATTAATTTATTATTTCATAATAAAACAGGGAACCTGAGATTAGATGATTTTACAAAACCCCTTCCAGTTTCATTGCAGGAGCCCAAAACAACCGGTTTATCTCTATCTATCTAAACTGTTTTGAAAAATTCCAGTGGAGGATGTTTGACACCACTCAATGCTGTTTACTCCTGTGCTTTGTTACTCTTACCAGTAATTTAACAATACTTCAATTCAGTTGCCCTTTCTGCAGGCAGGCTTATCTCTTCTCACCCTACCTCTGGGAGACACAGAGGACAGTTTATTCTCTTCTCTTTGAAGAACGTCTGTTGCAGATTTTGCTTCTCTGGAATAAATAAACTTTCAGTCTTTTCTCCTTGAAATGTTCTAGACTATTGATCATTATCATTTTGTTCTCATCAAGAAGAATGTGCTTTACTGTATGTGTCAGTTTGTTTACATTTTTTAACTCAGTACTGTTAAGTCCAGCTTGCTGTCTGCTATGACTACTGGATCTGCTTTAACACCAGTTGTCTCTCATCTACATCTGTGCGTTTAGTTATTCCTGTTTCTGTTTATTAGCTGGTTCATTTCTGATAACTCTGGTTTGCTAAGCTCACTCGGAATTCTGTTTGGATGCTGGTATACTTGCAGTCCTACCCAGCTTCAAATATCATCAGTGTATCCTGCCAGACTGATGCCACCTAAACCTCAATGAGTCAACTAGTTGGCTGTAGCTATGGAACAGAACGCAGGGATCGAGCATACTGCTCTGTGGGTCTGCATATGTTTGCATGCTTGACTTGTGGGTCTACACCTCCTTTTACTGTTCATGAAGTACATAGCACTTGTTTGATAAATTTCTTTCTTTTTCACTTCTTAATTTTTCCCTTCATTCACTTGCCAGAATGGTTAAACAACACAACCCAAATTCTGCTCCAATTGCCTGTTTATATTGCATGGGATGCAAAGGGTTTGGAAGGGGTACTCCAGACCAAGTGTGAACCCAGATTTGCTCATTAGTGAATATGTCACTTACTTTTTTTACTTTGGCTGAAATGGAGGTATCTGAAGCTTTAGATTGCAAGCTTGAGGAATTTAGAAAGGCTTGATTCTCTTTTCATGGATGAGCTCTGTTGGTACTTGCCCAAAGTAAGCACTCTGGTTAAGTGTCAGATGTAAGCCAAAGGCTTGGTGACCGAATAGTCATATTGCTTTTTGTTAGTTCAGGTTTCAATATGCACAAGCAAAATCCTCCTACACATACAACTCCACATGAAAGTGGTGTAACGTATGCAACAAATAGGTGACTATCTATCATGTTTCACCATAGCTTAGTTTATTTAAACCAGATTTTATTGTTAAGTGCTTTGAGTCACATGGAAGTTTCACTTCCACAAAGAAAGCTTCAGCTATATAAGGTAAAGTGGTCTGTTCATTCAGGATGCATCACTTCCTTTTAAGAGCTGACAGGTTAAACAAACTTCCTATGCGCTGGACACATCAGATAATGCTTTATCCTCTTTGCTTAGTATGTTTCTCTGTGGAAGTATTGAAAATAAGCAGGGACCTGAGTTCATATTAGTTATGCCCTAAGACTTCTGAGAGGATGACCTCTTTGGCTGATGCCCACCTCCCAGCTGTTTCTAAATGCTTGTTGGATTCCCATTCTACTCCTTTCTGTTGCCTGCCACATACCTGAAATCAAGGAATCATCATCATCATCATGGCTTGGCTTCGCGGACGAAGATTTGGGAAGGGCTTTACCCATGCTTACTGCAAGCGCACTGATGGCTGAAAAGGCCAATGTGGGATAGGCAAGACCGGTTGCAAAGAGCACAGCGGAAGGTCACCTTGGGCGGTACAGTCGAGGCACGGTTCTTTCTGCACTGTCCTTTCTCCTCGAGACTGATTCTATGCGTGCTCTCTGGCCGGCCTGGTCGGGCCTGGACGTCTGCCAGCAGGTCCATGGCAGGCCACCTTCTGTGCAGCGAGGTCCACAGCAGGCCACCTTCTGTGCAGCGAGTCCGGAAGGAGAGAGAGAGCCACTCCCCCGGCCTCCTGCTTTTAAAGGCTCCCAACGTAACGTTTCACCTGACCCCCTTAACCAATTAAATGCAGAATTATCGTATTTGCATGAAATAATTCTATTCATCCATTACCCAAAACAAGGAAGTTTCAGCTCAAACCAGGAAGTTTAGCTCAAACCGGGCCATCCAGGATTTCAAAACAAAAAAGCCATAAATGCTAATATTGTTTATTGCTCCTTTGTCATTCTTACTTGTATTCATAATGATGGGAATAAGTTGAAATTTAAATTGTATAGACTTTATTAATAGAAGAAGTCCATTGAAGTCGATGACAAACGTGTCATTCATTGCAATGATCACAATATGCCATTGCCCTGAAGGTATGTATACTCTCCACCTGTTGGAAATCTCTTGACTTTAGTACTTTGTTTACATTTTAAAAATACTGAAGTGAGAAATCTGTGGCATCCCAAAAGGCATGATTAAAAAATTAGTATTTTTTTTGCTTAAAACTATATTACCACTGCTTACTTTGTACCCAGACTATCCTCTGCCAACACTGATCAGGCTGCCCTGTTAGGTACTGTCTAGAAAAGCAGAGAAGAGGTGCCGCCTTCTTGCACATTCTCCAGTCTCACAGACTCTCACAGGAGATCTTCAAGTTGTGCTCTAGAAACAACGCAATTTATCTCCTGCACAAACTGTAATCAGCACACAGAAACAGCATGCTTTTGCCGAGTAACTCTACCACACACAGCGGTAACCTCTACTAATAAATTTCTGTTCGTAGAACCCAACCACAAATCGTATTGCAAAAGCGTTCACAGTCCAGTACTGTTGGTAATCATTCCGTGTTCAAGAAGTGCTTGCTGTCTGAGGCTGGGATGTCAGCACGTTACTCAGAGTAGACGCACACTGCTGTCAACTCTCCCTCCTCCTGACAAACCATACCCAAGCAGACCTTTGGGAGAAAGGAAGTACTGTCCCACCCATTTTACAGAAGTATAAAGACGTGTGACTTAACAGAATCCAGATGTTACATGCTTCAGTCTTGTGTCTAATGGACAAAACTTCGTTAAGATTCTTATTCTTGTCATTCCATCACAAGGTTCGCGTACCCAGATTACAAAAAGCCACAAGCTGTAGAAAGCTTCTTGCAAATACCAGTGTGCTTTTTGGAAAGAGAGAATTTAGTTTATGCATTTTCCCTTGTTCTGTGAAAGAATTACTACAGGTGAATTTGTACTTGAGCAAAAATTTTACAGCTGCTTTGCTATGAAGACAGCAATCAGTCTAACAACGAGCTGAGTTTACCTAGCTCATCTCTATCTGGAAAAACAAGGAAAATCAAGTTTTTCTCCCCTTGGAGGTTTTTTACATTTTTT
>NW_010393292.1:2191-9847 GCF_000710305.1 Buceros rhinoceros silvestris | reverse complement strand
TTCATATCGCCTTACAGAACCTGCTGCGGCCACCGTCCATCACGTCGGATGTCACCATTATGTGGCAACTTGTTGTGATATTTGGCACCCAACTCCCTTCCGTCGGGGGTCACTTATGCACTTTCTCTAGTATAGAGGATGCAAAAATGGCACTTTATTATGTAATGAACAGAGTTATATATTCTCCCACTAAGCCTCGCCCATCGTGGGTGGTTACTGCATTCCTGTAACATAAGCACGTAAGCACGTAATCTTCCGACCGTCCACACTGCCACCCAGTGTTCTGCAACACAGAGCTCTCAACTTTGCCTTTTCTTTCTCCACGTTCGAGAAAATTCTGTCCTGTTCAGTGATTTTCCTTGTGCACCATCACCAGCAGTGCTGCTTTTTGCACTCACACCCGAGAGCATATGTACAAATGCCACTGTTGCCAGACCTCATGCACGTTTTACACTCTGTTCTCTGTGGTTGCCCCATATCATTATCGCTGCTTTCGATGTCTTTGTGGTCAGTGCTTTTAACATGCCAAGTCATGATTTTGCACCTTTAATTGAGTCAGTGCTGGTTTGCCTTTGGTTCCCATGGTATCTCCTTCAGTGGATTTCCTTTAAGGATGAGCTTTGCGTTGTGAGGTAGTCCAGCATCATTCTGGCCTCTGTTCTGTGTTAACTTTGTTTCCTAAGCATTTCCTTCCCACACAGAGATTGTTTCTCCATCTCATCAATAACAGATTTTAATTTCCTTTTTATATATATATATATAAATAAATAGCAAAATCAGGTTATCTTGTGGGCAGATTCAGCTTCTTTTGAAGAAAATACTACTTTCTGGCCCAAATCAAGAACTTTGGTCAGGAAACTGGTGCTTATGCTCTTCTGGAGTTCTGATACCAGCATTTGGCTATGTGTCTAGTGAAAGAAAGACCTTAAGATGTATTTTGGCATCAACAAATTCATACCAGTTTTCCCTCTTTAAACAACACCCAAGTTCAGTCTGAGGCACTGCTTGGATTGCAGCTTGCATAAAGCCTTGGTTTGAATCAAGCTGTCAAACCTGCCCAGCTGGCAGGGTCTCCCTGCCCTGTCAGCTTTAAAGCACTATCAAAACCATTCTGCTTTCCAAGCTAGCACAACAGCTTGTTCACGGCACTTTGAGTTTTATTTTCAATCAAGATTCCTTGAAACTAATTAAAGTAAGTATAATCATCCGTGTTGCTCATTTGATTTCCACTACTGATAATTTATTCTCTGTAGACAAGCAGTGAAATATAGCCTGAACTTCTAACTAACTCCAGCAGCCTAGGCAATCCTCATTCTTATTTATTCACTCTGCAGAATTAATACCATTTCTTGTAATTTGATTTAAGCACAGAGATTTGTGGGGGAGCCTTATTTTCTGTCACGGCAATGCTAAAATCTGTCCCAGAAACATTCCTTTTTTTTTTTTTTTTTCTTAACTCTCTACCACCAATGCTGCTTGGCTGCTTGCACGCAATTAAATCTTCCTTAGCTAATATACTTAAGGGCTTTTAGAGGTTAGATATAAAAGGATCTTCTGCCATTCTCTTATAAACTGATTACATTTCCTCTCTCGGATAACAAAAAATTTGCTTTTTTTTTTACATAATCTCTATTTGCTTTCATTATTTTCTGGCGAATTTCCTCAAACAGTGAGCTGTAGTGTCTACAGTCAATTAATTTCTTGGATAGGTTAAATCACAGCAGTTCAGTCCTCTCTCCCACTAGTCTATTACCTTCCCAGTACATTG
Organism: Buceros rhinoceros silvestris; assembly: GCF_000710305.1. Taxonomy (NCBI): domain Eukaryota; kingdom Metazoa; phylum Chordata; class Aves; order Bucerotiformes; family Bucerotidae; genus Buceros; species Buceros rhinoceros. The sequence continues at coordinate 8,079 of NW_010393292.1, read as the reverse complement.
TCTTGTTAAATTTTTGCTGTAGTTTAACAGCCACAAAAGGCTTGTCCCAAGCCAGTGTTGGAATGTCTTCCAGGAACCATGCATTTTACTGAACACTTTTCCCATCTCCTGGCAGGAGTATCAGTATCGGTAGACAACACCTAAAGATTTCCTTCCATTATATTACAAACTGTTACAGTTTTATTGAGGATCTATCTCTGGCTAAGATGGGCTCCCAGCCTATACATGCTTTCTGCATATTTACTTACTCTGAGAAGATTTCTCTTGCACCCACTTTCTTAGTCTCCCCTTGAAATAATGCAAGCACATGGCTCTTGCAACATTCTGCAACTCAAGTTTGACCAACCAAGCACGTGTTGGATGAAGTTCAAGTCTTGCTAACTTTTGATTCTGATCCCTTTCAGCTTCATTTGTTCTTCTTTTCCAATTCGAAAATTAAGGGAAAATCAGGCAGTGCCTACTCACACCATCATGACCTCACAGGTGTCTGTTACTCTCTTCTCCCATTCCCAAGAATTTTCTTCTACCCTGAAAGATCCTATGTTACCTACTGTTGGTATCATTCTAGCAGAAATTAGAACTATGAAAAACAGACAAAACTCTCTCTGGGAACGCAGCAGCCGAAGCCCAACTGCAGCACTATCATGTGGGAAACTATATCTCTAGCTAGCCTCTGTTTAATTAACACTAACCAAAACAGTAACCACGTGTGGACTAACCCCTTTTATCCAACCATAGTGCCTTAAGAGATGTATGCTGTCTGTGTGACAGAGACACTATCCAATCACCATGTAGTTAGTTGGGTGAATAAGAGTCTATAAATTGAGAAGTATTGTAAACAATAAACGGGTCTCACGGCACACCACATTGGCGTTCAGGTGATTCTTCCCACTCCAGCTCGTGGGCTCGCCGTAAGAATATAGCATGGATCGCTACACCTACTGTCAATTAACGAAAATAGTTTAGTGAGGAAGGCTCTGCGCTGGCTGAAGAGGTTTGACATTGAAGTGACACTGCTGAGATACAAGCTAGGGTGAGCTTTCTCCTGGTGCCGGGGAGCTTGAGTCCAAGTGGAAGGTGGCTATGGATGAAACCTTTTCTATCTGTCTGTCTTTCTGTCTTTTATTGTTTGTTTTAAAACAAACATTATTTTTTTTCTTTTCCAGTTTCAGTTTTGAGATTAGATTTGTTCTGCAAAGAACTTTATAACCAATGTACAATGCTCCAGGACCTCCAAGCCCTCCAGTGAACCCAGCTCCATAACTCTCACCCTTTGCATCCTTTGGGACAAAAAGTCTCAGAGAAATACACTGTCAGATACCAAATACTTTAAGTGCTATGAAGTGTGCATAACTGAGTTTGAAAACCACAGCAGGTACAATATCTGCATTTCAAAGCAATGTTGCTTTGTTATCAATCTTCTTTCAAGAACCAACACGACAGTTCAGTTTTCCTATACCAGAAACAAACTTCATCCTTATGTGGATGGAGAGCTTGAAAACAGTATTTCTGAAGGCTCAAATCCTGCAAGATAAGAAGACAGACTCCACAGGCAGTCTATGAACAAGAAACAAAAGCACTTCCCCTCCCTACACTTTCCGGGCTTTACACCAATCCTACAAGCCTAGGATCTGATATATGGCTTTGCAATAACTGGAAATATTTTAAGATATCTCTATACCCAGCATTATGCTGGATAATCTGGAAGATGTAAGCAAGAAAGGGTGTGTTATGTCCAGCAGACCTCCCTAGTGCTGAAGGATGAAGGGTCAGACCGAGATTACGTACTAGAGCGGGAAGGTGCAGTCCCAGACTGGAGAACAGAAGAGATCTTCTGATCAGCCCACACCCACAAGCAGTGGTTCACACAAGGAGTTCTCTGAGGATCTATTAGGACAGAAGGGTGCGACGGAACACCTTGGGAAACTTTGCTCAGCTGTCAGTCCTTTGGTGGGATACTCTTACCTGGAAATAAACAATGGTAAATGTGTATCTAAACCAAGGTGGAGAATGGGACTTAGACCTTCGGAGACCTGTTTAAGACTTTAGGGCAGAGCTGGCACAGTGGTTCAAGAAGGAAAAGGCTGGGGATCAGGGCTCCTATCTTCCCATCTGGACTTCAGGAATGAAGGCACACATTTTAAGATCTGTAATTATACCAGTTACTTAGAGGACATGTGTTATAAACAGCGAACTCTATTCCACAGGGTGGTAGAATAATAAATGAGAAATTCTGATGATCATCAGGACAGGTTCTGCCCTCTCTGTCCATAATTCTGGGTTGAACCTCTCAAGGGGGATATGGTCAGGGAAGGAATCTGTCCAGGGTCTCAAAAACATACATAAACATACAGAATAATTCAGGTTAGAAGGGATCTCTGGAGATCTCTAGCCCAACCACAGCTCAAAGTAGGGTCAGTTTAGAGCAGGTTGTTCTGAGCCTTGTTCAGATGAGTTTTGAATATCTACAAAGATGACAATCCTACTCATGCCTTTATTCTCCTGCCCTAGCAATTAACTATCATTGTGGTGAAATTTTTTTCCTCATATCTAGTAGGATTTTCCCATGTTCCAGCTTGTGTATGTCCAAGAAGAGTCTGGCTGCATCCTCTCTGTAACCTCCCATGAAGCAGTGGCAGACAGCAACAAGGTCCCCCGCATTGCCTCCTTTCTCCAGGCTGAACAAGCCCCCCTCCCTCAGCTTCTGTGCTCCAATTCGTGACTAGCTGGGCACCTCTGTCCCACTCACTTCGGTGTGTCCATGCCTCTCTTGTACTGGGGAGCCCAACCTGGACACAGTGTCCAAACATGGTCTCACCAATTCCAAACTGAGGGGAGGAATCCCTTCCCTCACCTGCTGGCTGTATTCATGCTGATACTGCCAGGGATGTGACTGGCTTGCTTGCTGCCAGAGCATACAACTGTCACAGGTTCATCATGTTATTCACCAGGACCTGCAGGAGTTTTCTGCAAAGCTGCTTTCTGACCAGTCAGTCCCAGCCTGTCCTGTTGCCTGAGGTTATTCCATCATGAATGAGAGACTTTGCATTTGCCTCTACTGAATTTGGTGAGGCTCCTGTGAGGCCACTTCTCCGTGCTGTTGAGCATCCTATAAGCCAGTATTTGTGGCAGGTTTGGGCTATAAGAAACAGCTTTGTTTCCTCTGTGAAAAACAGAATAACAGAAAGAGTACTGAGGTCCTAACTCCTTCCCTTCTCTTCTCAAGCTACCATATCTCTGCTTCAAAAACAAATTGAAAACTCTGCAGAGCCTGTAGTCTTATTGCTGTTTCAGGAGAAAAAAGTGGAGTGTAAAGTAGCTGATGTACAAAGGTACAGCCCTAGGTTCCCTTTTACGGATGAGGATGTGGAAAATCAGTAGTGTATGCCCTGCTGAATGCAGATGGGAGATACCAAGCGTTGTGGACAGTCCAAAAAGTGAGGACAGTTGTAGACTGCAATGGGTATGTCCACTTTTGTGGAGAAGGGCTTATGCATAGAGGCCAAGGACAAAGATGAATGATCACTGATCAGCAGAGAAGGGTCTGTGATGAGTGGCATAGAGAAAGAGAAGGAAGGTTAGACAAAATAACAAATGTGATGGAAAGCTAGGGAATTGAAACTGGAGGAAATTCCAGGGCCAGTACCTGTGAGAGAACAGGAGGACAGGGGAACAGGGGACTACAGGAACAGCCTAATCCACAGGGACAAATGACCTGACATCACACAGGAGATAAGACATTGCAGTGGCTAACAGCCTGGACTAAAAAATATTCTTTGAGAAGGTTGTGACAGATCACCTGGCATCTCTGCATTAACGGTGTTTGCAAAGCATCCGCTTCCTCAGGATGCTTCTCATGGGTCATGGTACGGATCAAAACCTGTTCCTCTCACCTTGCTTAACTAATATACTCACATGTCATACTGCTGCCCCTGAACAGGATGACCCATTTCTTCATTCCTTCTGAAAACCTCTCTCTGTATTTTTCCCAGGATGAGAGAGCTACGTGTAGAGCCCTGGATTTAGGGAGGAGGAGTAAGGTAGCCTCCCCTGCATGGAGCACCCTGGCGAGCTGGCTTCTCACATGCTGCTTACATTATAGAAATCCTGTGTAAGCCTCTGTGATTTTTCAATCTGCAAATGAAGATAAAGCAACAGCCTTCTCTGCTGTTTGGATTCCCACAGTAAATCTTCTCTTTTGAGAAGACTCTTTCAACGGGCTTATTCCCTCTACCAGACCAGATTTCCAGGAATGAGACAGCAGTGTGAGGTTGGTGTTGACACCCCAAAGACTTTCCACCCCTTTCAAGAGGGATGCCTGAAATCTTGTTTCTTGGTGTATCTATCTGCTGGGGAGTTGCCTAATCTGGCAGCCTGATATAGAGGGGTTTCTGAGAGGAAAGTCTGCTGCAGCTCTGAACTCCCAGGTCCAGCTGTTGTTGAGGCTGACCCTCTATTCCTAGCGGGCACACACATGTGTACAGCATGTATCTATGTATACACATGGCTGACCACACATTCAGAGATACCTAGCACTTACACAAGCACAAACAGCACCAACGGCCTGGACTCATCCTTCTCCAACTCGTCGGGATGAAGGTCTGTTAGTGGGAAATATGTATACAGAGAGACATAAAGGCACAGACAGACATATGTACAATGTGGAGCCCCTACCAGCTAGACTTATGGTCTATCTATGGCTTAAACATATGGTCTATCCAGTAGCCAGTATTGGATCCTCACTCTGCCCTGTTGCCTCACACGTATGCGCACACAAGCAGGTCTCCTAATCAGCCCCTGGGCCCCACAGTCTTTCCAGCAGTTGGCCAGGACCCACTGGTCCTCCTGTGGCTCAGACACACCCAGTGACACAGCCCCACACCATGCTCAAGGCCACCTCTACCTACTCACTGGCTGGTCTTTCCTAGGCATCACTCAGTTGTGCACCCACACCCAATGTAGTTGCTGTGTTACTGACACACAGATCCTACGATCCACAGTCTGACTGCAGATGCTGCAACTCAGGTTTCCATTCACACATGTGTACACAGAATAGGGAGCATCCTCTCCTTGTCAAAAGTAGCTATAAATGGAGTTTAATGCCCATAATGTATCTCGTAACTCTGCTCAGTCCGAAGGGTACACTGGGACTCCTGGCCATGGGTATCGCCACTGGACCACAGAACTGAGTGTTTGCCAGGACAGCCCTGGGAGGAGCCTGAACAGAGTGTGGCATTCTCTGAGTGTGTAACCTGGATTTCCCCCTACCTTTGGGACATTCTGCTCCACTGCACTTGTTTAGATGGGCCTTTGATAGGCTGATGGCCGCTGGGATGGGCTCGCAAGGAGGGGAACAGGTTATTACTTGGGCTCCCCTTCCTGCTGTTGCTCTCCTCTGATCCCTTGTGGATGTGAAGACACAAGGCATTTTTTTTGCCATAACCTTACAGTATCCATACAGGAACAAAAGTTTAGCCAACTATCCCGGATGCTTTTTTTTACAAGAAGCACTTCTGGTTCCTAGGTCATATAGCCATAGATGAATTAGGTATGCTGGCTTTTCTTTTGGGGACCGTTTGATTTAGGATAAACATGAACGGTACATGAAAAGGTGTCAGACTCAGTGGATGCTTTTCTGGGTTGTGTCTAGAGCCACTAACCAGCACTATGCTCAGGACTGGAATGACTCTGCTGAAGGCCTTGCACGAATTTGACCACCTTGGGATGCTCTGAGGCTCCATTTGCAACAAACAGTAGGGAAGGGAATGCCTACTATAGTCCCCTCACTCCTGTCATTTTATCCTTCAGCTACTTGGTCCACCTCTCTCCCACCTTCCCTCCTGTAGCTGAGCCTCTTCCTCTCTTATCAAAAAGACTTGAACAAAAGG
>NW_010393292.1:0-2081 GCF_000710305.1 Buceros rhinoceros silvestris | reverse complement strand
GGGAAAGAGATCATTTTCTTTGGACTGACTTCCAGCACTTGTGGCACTTCACGGACTGCAGATGGACTTACTGTTTCAATTTTACCAGATACCTTCAAGTTATGACACGTCAATTCTCAAAGCTATTAAGGATTTCTCTGTTGTCCCCTTTATTATGAATATATGGACAGAGCTTTTCACTCCTTCGGGGAAAAGTTACTAAGTATTTCTTTCCTGAGGAGAATTTGACAGATGGAATGAAACCATTTCAGTGCCCACATTTTTCACCCGATTCCCCCTGGGAATTTTCCTTTAGAGCTTTTCACCACCCTGCTTCCTAATACCAGTAACACATTAGCCCAATATTAGCAAGCAGGGCCTGATCCTGCTGAGCATAACAAAACCCTCAGCTAAGGACACAGTAAATTCCTGACCTTTCAGTGCATAGTCCCTCACTCATTCCTGCAGATTATCTTGGAACAGAGACAGGGACTGTTGTGGAACACTTGGGGGCAGTGTGGGCGGTCGGAAGATTACGAGCTGTGACAGTAAGGCAGTAACCGCCCACGATGGGCGAGGCTTCTTAAGGAACTATATAGCCCTGAGTCATTACACAATAAAGCGCCATTTTTGCATCCTCTATGTTAGAGTCAGTGTCTAAAATGGTGCCCAACGGCAGAGGTTGGGTGTCTAGAATCACAGCAGTTACCACAGGGGACCAACTCTCCATCAAAGCAGTGCAAACCCAAAGACTCTTTCAAGGCCAGGTGGCAAAGTTCTTGAGGAGTTACAGGTGTTATGAGCCATGCCATGGGTCCCGAGAAGTTGCTTTAGAGAAGGAGTTGGAATCATTCAGGCTGAGTGCTCCCCCAGGCTTAGTGCTTTGAAGTAATTCCTGCACCATCTTTGGAGAACATTTTTTGTGTGGTGAGACAAATGACCCCTTGCAGTTTTCCCATTTGGCTCCCACATCCGTAGAAATGCAGCAACTTTGAAGGCAACAGACCAGCCAAGGACTAATACCCCAGGTAGGGTCTCCTATCATGTTGATCCCAGCAGGATGGTGGTCACAAAGATAAAACAGGGATCTGCAATACTGTACCAGCAGAAGTGCATTTGTGTAGTGTCCTCCCATCTTGCCTGGAGTCTCAGAAGACCCAGGATTGTGCAAGAAAGAGTGGTGAGACTCCATAACATCATCAGATTACATCTGTTTACTGACACAGAACCAGAGTGATGGCATCATTCACATTTATGGCATGTCTGTTTCTCATTCTGGGAAGCACAGCAAACAAATTAACCGAATTTCACTGCATCACTGGCATGTAATAAATTCATCTGATTGTGTCTCTTTCATAAAGGCCCAGTCCCTAGAGTCATAATATGACAGAACTAATTCAACTTTAGTTAACAAAATAACGTGTTTCCAGCCTTCGGCTAGGAAATCAGGCTTGAAAAGGAGGTTCCTTGGATGCTGCAAATCCAGAATATGAGTAAAAGATGTCAGCTTTTTGTAGATATTTCTTTTGCAATGCATAACTGGTTAAATTAATCTCACTAGTTGGGAGGTTGGTTTGGGGTTATGGGTACTCACAGAAGCTTAGGCGGATTCTCCTCCTCTCCCTCTAAGCTCATATGGAGGGACCCATAAACAAACTGAAGCCATAAGAGGAGTATATTCTGACACATATACTCCTAAAGTATGTCTAAACCTGTTTAAAGCTCTGCAATAACTTGAGGGGTCTAGCCAAAAAAGTAAGCTGCAAAGACTCTTGAATGAAGACTTTCTGAGTCAGTATCCCTGGGAAATAGCGCAGAAAACACAGTGTACGTTGACTTCGTGTTGCTCATTATGCTCCTTCCCAAACGAGAAGCCTCTATATGTATGCAGACTTGAAGTATAGCAGGGAATTTCCAAATGCAAAAAAAGGAAGGGACATGAGGCGAAATTGCAGGTTTCAACAGTCAACATAGGTCCCACGGTCCTAGGCCAAAATAATCTGGATCTTTTTTACCAGAAATTTTTCTTTACAGTTATTTTAAAAGGGAACAGATATTCTTTATCAAAAAAAGAAGAGAGAAGAGAGAAGAGAGAAGAGAGA
>NW_010393291.1:504-5666 GCF_000710305.1 Buceros rhinoceros silvestris | reverse complement strand
GGGAGACAGTGTCGAAGGCCTTACTAAAAGCTGCTTACTAAAAGCTGCTGGCTGCAGCTCCCCAAATCCTGTCAGGGTTGCCATACCGTGGCTGGGGAGGCTGGTAGCGCTCCTGCCGCTCCTGCCGTGAGCTCTGTCCCCTCATGCACCCTGGCTCCTGCCACCCTGCAGCCTCTGGAGCGGCCTGGCACTGAGCAGGGACTTGGATGCATACGGCGTTGATGTGGGAAAGGGGTAAGGCTGTTGAAAATGCCCGGTAGTTTCAATATTCTTAAATTTGTCAGGAAAAGTGTAATGAAGATCAGCAAGCACAGGCTGAACCTTAGTAAGAGTAGGTGAAAACTGAAGAATGTTTAAATGTAATCAGTGCTATTACCCATTGGGAATCGGTGGATGCCTTGTCATTTTAAGTCTTTGCATCAAACAAGGTGTTTCTTCCTACAAAACATCCTGCACCCTCCAGGAGCCCTGTGTGTCACCGCGGGAGGGTCTTTGCCTTGTGCTGGGGTGGAGGGGAGCACAGCCAGCAAGGTGTGGGGCTGAGCCCAGAGCCTGGCTGTCCATACATTTGTCCAGCCACAGATGTTATCCCTGTTACAAGCTTAAACAAATGACTCCAGAGCAGCACCTTTCGTTATAGGAGACAATTCCTGAGGAAGGAAACAGCTGGACGTATTTCATAGGAAAAGCTTTAAATAGGAACCCCCTGTTGTGTTATTGGGGGTGGTGCCTGTGAAGCTGGTGGTTTACGTTGGTGAAGATACGGGACTGCAGAAACCACTGGCTACAAGGCAGGCTGGCCTGGAGATCTTCAGGTTTTCCTGGATGTGACTAGTCAAGTGGCTCCAGCAGATAACGCCTGGGGACTACATGCCTGCGTTCTCTCCAAGGTGTTTCTGCAACGGCCTCCCCCACTGGGGGCACAGCTCCACTGCCTACTCCCCGGCCGTCCCTTATCTCCGCACGCGGACCTGTGCCCTGACCTCATACAAAGCCAAGCCCTGTGCCTGGCTGTGGATAAAGAGCCGGCCAGGTGATGGGACCCCAGTCTGGTGGCCTCGCTCCTTGCACAGCACGGCTTGCTCCGGTGGCCAGTCTTGTTCACGAGTGCTTGGCCAAGTAAGTGATTCAGAATGCTTTTTTTTTTACTCTTTAAAATGTGCTGTGAGGGGTGGCTCTGGGGGGCTGTCGATTGTTTCCTTGCAGCTAGGAGCGGGAGAGGCTGCAGCACTGTGAGCCGGGGCTGCCCTTTTGTGTCCCTGCACTGCTGGAGGGTGGGACAAGCAAGGGGCCACACAGGTCCACCACAGCCAGACGGCGTAGGGAGGGTTTTTAAAAAAGCTTTGCAGTTCAGAACTGTTTCTTTTAATCCCCATGCACTTAGTCCAGCCATTCCCACGTGTGCACCTAACCCATTGCGCTCCCCTGCAGCTGAAGCGAAGCAGGCACGTCTGCACCCACACCCCCAGCTCCCGCACCCAACTCTCCCTGGGGAGAGGACGGGCAGGGCTCAGCAGCTGGCACATACCTCACCTCCTATTGGTTTCTCTTCAAACCCAGCGGCCTTCAGCCTCCTGCATTTGTTAACCTCTCAACATTTTTTCAAAAAAATGTTTCATAGCAAATTTACCCTCCCAGCATAAGTTTTATTGCATTGTCAGCTTTGATGGACAAGAAGAAACCTGCAGCCCTTTCCCTTGCTCCCGCTCAGGGCTGTGAATCTCAAGATTGAAAATCCTGTCCGAGTGTGATGGTCACGACTGTTAAACCCCAGTTACTGTTGTAGCTGAGTGTTTCCAAATAACTCAATGGAAGTGGTGAGCTTTCTGTAGCGACTGATGGACGTGCATCAGCGACCTCACTTTCTAACTGCAGGTCAGAGCCCTGAACAGTAGCTAGTAAAGAGTTCATCTGTGGACATTTCGTAGTTTTTCAACAAGCCTTGCTCTACAGCTTGGTTGCTGCTCACAAGCAAACCATTTCTATCTGACAGATCCACATAACCAAGGCCAAAATATGATGTGATTAGCAAGACTCCTGACAAGGAGATGCTTAGAAGCCATGTTTTAAATTGCACCCCTGAACTGAAAGAAACGTCAATGCAACAGCAAGTCAATCCAGCACAGTGTGGAAATTCTGAGTAAACGAGGTCGTCTGGTCTTGGCTGGCTCCTGGGACCCTTGCTGACCCCTCATTAGCAAGCACAGGACTGACTGCTTCTGCTGTTGCATGAATGGGCTGTTGCCCTGCTGAGTAACTGGATCCACTGGGGCAGTGCTAATGGGCAGCAGGTCTTTGCCTTCTTCACCCAGACAGATGCCAAGCCTACAGCCCATGGGAGAAGGAGGGACAGAGAACAGACCATCAAGCCCTTGTCCCTCCTGGAGCATCTCCCAGTGACAACCTGTGAGCTGGCTCTCTCTCCCTTCCTCTCTATCCCTCAATACCAATGGCAGTGAACAGCGTAGGCTGGCTTTGTACGGTCATGAGTTATGACAGAATAGAAGAGTCCCAAGAGCTGAATGACAGTGAGGTACCACAGTTCATGAGCTGTGGGCAGAGGTGTTCTTTTTTTGTTCTTCATAACTGAGTTTTGAAATCTTTTCAGGACAATGTACCAGCATTTCCTTTTCCTTCTCTTCCTCTCCTTCCATCCGCATAAATGTCAAGATCAAATCTTGGGTGAAGACCCATATGAAATGCCCCAAGACCACCAGGAAGTTTACAATGGGACGAAAAATGACGTCAAAGAGATTCCAAAGATTGCAAAGCCCTCCATTTCTGAGATGATCTTTGTGCAAACCAGCATCACTGCTATAAGGAAAGGAGCCTTCAGGTACATGCCCAATCTGATCAAGATTTTGTTTATTGGCAACAAGATCAAGACAGTTGAACCTGGAGCCTTTGATAATTTGGTCAAGCTGAGGGACTTGGACATCTCTGGTGCCTTGTTGGAAGAACTCTCTGCGGGCACTTTCCAAAACCTCCCAAGCTTGCGGAGGCTGATGCTGAGAGACGGCCACCTCAGATGTATCCCCAAAGGCCTGTTTGATGGGCTGGGAAATCTGGAAGAGCTCTCCCTGCACATCAATGCAATCTCTTCTCTTCCAGAAGGCATTTTTGACTCTCTCGTCAATCTAACATTTTTGGACCTGGCTAGAAACAGGATCACGACTCTTCCTGGGAATGCCTTTAGCAAACTACCCCGGCTGCAAGTCCTCCAGCTGTATGAGAATGAGTTGCAGGACCTCCCAGAGGGGCTGCTAGACAGTCAGCCAGAGCTGCTAGAGCTCAACCTCCAGAGGAATAGGCTTAGAGAACTGCCACCCATGCTCCTGAGGAGCCTGCCTCACCTGGAGAAACTCCTCTTGGACAACAACCTCATCAAGGTTCTCCCACCTCAAGGCTTTTTTGGTTTAAACAAATTGAACCTGTTGACTCTGGGTTCAAATAACATTACAGAGCTCCCCTGCTGCCTTTTTGACACCACGCCACACCTGCGGGAGCTGGACCTGGGCAGAAACAGTTTGGCCATGCTTCCAGAGGGCATCTTTGCTAACCTCACATCTCTTGGCAAACTCACCTTGTCCCACAACCAGCTAGCAGCCCTGCCAAGAGGAGCTTTCAGTGGACTCAGTAAGCTTTTGGACCTCCAGCTGGACTCAAACCAGCTCTCTGCCCTCGACGATGATGTCTTTGCTTCTCTCCCAAACCTGAAAACCCTCAGCCTTCAGAAGAACCAGCTGGAGAGTGTCCCCCGAGGGCTCCTGGACCCCATGAAGAAGCTCAGCTCAGTGTATCTGAGTGGGAACCCATGGAGATGTGACTGCAACCTCTGCTACCTGCACAGCTGGATCCTGAGCAACAGTGAGAAGGTCAAATTGTCCACTAAAGTGTCGTGCAAGAGTCCACCCCACCTGGCAGGGCAGGCAATAGCATCACTGAGGGATGGTCACTTAATTTGTCCAGCTACTCTGCCTCTTTCAGCTCCTTTTAGCCTATCTCTGCCATTCACCTCCACATCATCACAAGGAATGTCAGCCTTGCTGTCACGTGGAGCCTTGCCCACTGCAGCACCAGCCATGCTGTCATTGGCAGCCTTTCCCATCAGGACACTACCAACCATGCTGTTGCCTGTGGCCGCCTCTGCTATGTTGCCAACCATGCCAAAAAAGGCCTTCTTCATCGCTGCATCACCAACCATGACATCTAAGGCCTTTGTCACCACTGCACCATCAACCATACCGACAAGGGCCTTCATCACCACCCCATCACCAACTGTGATGCCAAAAGCCTCCATCACCACCCCGTCACCAACTGTGCTGCCTGAAGCATTCGTTACCACCCCATCACCAATTATGCTGCCAGGAACTTCCATCAACATACCCTCATCAACTGTGCTGCCACAGGCCTCTGTTGCCACCCCATCATCAACCCTGCTGCCCAAGGCTTCCATCATCACCCCATCACCAGCTCTGCCACAGACGCCCTTCACTCTACGTCCAACTCCAGCCATCACAAGCCTACAGCCTCCTAGGGCCACCAGCCCAGAGCCTGCACTGTCCACTCTAGCTTCTGCCACAACACTGGTGCCAACCGGCCTGCTGGCAGCCACCACCAGACAAGAGCCTTCTGCTCTTCTGCTGCCCACAGAGAGACCAGCCACCATCCCATGGGGGTCACCCGGAATCTCCCTTGTCTCAGCCCCGTTCATGGCACTCCAACCAACCCCCAGAGATGTTGTGCGAGGCATGGTCTCGCTGGCCTCACACTCCCCATCTCACCATGTCAGGGAGCGAGACTATGTCACCACATGGGGCTTGTCCATGGTTGGCACCCAGCCTGCTCTCACTGCCCCCCAACATTCTTCCACCTCTGCAGTCACCATCCTGCTCCCAACATCTCCTGTCCCACCACCGCCAGACCACACCAGGCCCTGGTTGTGCGAGGCATGGTCTCGCTGGCCTCACACTCCCCATCTCACCATGTCAGGGAGCGAGACTATGTCACCACATGGGGCTTGTCCATGGTTGGCACCCAGCCTGCTCTCACTGCCCCCCAACATTCTTCCACCTCTGCAGTCACCATCCTGCTCCCAACATCTCCTGTCCCACCACCGCCAGACCACACCAGGCCCTGGTCTGCCTCCTCACCCCTGGCCC
>NW_010393291.1:0-402 GCF_000710305.1 Buceros rhinoceros silvestris | reverse complement strand
CACACCAGGCCCGGGTCGGCCTCCTCGCCCCTGGCCCACAGTAGCCGTCAGGCCTGGGGCTTTGCCCTGCGGTCCAGCCCATGGCACTGCTGGCTGTCTCTGGCCCTGGGGCTGGCCGCACTGGTGCTGCAGGCAGGGTGCACGCTGCTGTGGGGGCTGCTTGCCCTTCTCCTTCACCGAGCCCCCCGCCGCCCTGTGCCGCCAGTGAGGCTGCTGGGTCTCCAAGCCCTGGCTGCCCCCCAGCAAGCCCAGGCACCGCTTTGAGCTTCGCTGCCTCTCCATGACCAGGGCAGTGCCCAGCGCCCTCCTCCGGGGTCCGGGCTGTGCTGGACACGGTGACGGGGCGCTCCGTCCCCCGGGGTGGGTGTCCCAGCACCCCGGCTGTTCAGAGGTGCCTTCCCA
>NW_010393290.1:5556-5869 GCF_000710305.1 Buceros rhinoceros silvestris | reverse complement strand
CGGGGCTCCCCTGCACCCCCGCAGCAACCCGCCCCCCGGTTCAAAGGGAGGGGCGTTAGAAAAGGAAGGAAGTCTTGCATGAAAGCTGGAGACGCGGATGGGATGATGCACGGGTGACCTGTCTTGAGAAAACCTGGGGTTTGAGGGGATTGCTCATGTGGGTTTCTTTTCCCAGTGATACTCACCCAACCCGTGTTCAGAAGCAAAGTAAAAAAAATCATTATTTCATCAAAGCTTGAGAGATTTTTTTTCCCCATGATTGCATGAAAAATTTTACGATTTTTTTTCATGAAAAGGAAAACCATCAGCAGGA
>NW_010393290.1:336-5447 GCF_000710305.1 Buceros rhinoceros silvestris | reverse complement strand
AGGAATTTTCCATTAATGCACAAATGATTTTAGAACGGTCGAAAAACATGTTTCAATGAGACTTCCACAATGAAAAGGAAGTGCAGATGGTGCGGGGACTTAAGGACTCGTTTCTATGGTGTCTGGCAGTTTTTCAAGCACCCAGGGTGCGATTCTACCTGTTAATTAGATCCACTGAGTATTCAAGACACATGAGGCTTTCACATCCCAGCTCAATGCCACAGGCTCCTCACTTGCAGAAGCCGGAAAGGTCCTAGTGCTACTCTTCAAAACAGGATCAAAGTGCAAGGGGATACTAAAATCAGGGATATGTACCTTTAACTCTCCTCAGGAGTGTGCAACATCAAAGGTTGGCCTGGACAGGCAGAGAGCTTTGCCTGGGTCTTACACAGGCTACTTGTGTTTGTTTGAGAAAGAGACAGGGGGAGAGGGGGGAGCTATGCTCCCTCCAAGGTAAATACCTTTCAGACAGAGACCTACATTAAAAATAATGATTATTTGCTAATGGAGAGATGCTTTGTAACAGACAGCCCCAATATCCCTCCCTTTCAAGCAACAAATACAATATTTATTAGACGGAGGTATCCACTGACAAGTGCCATCTTTCTGACATCGGGTCAGAAATGTAAAAAACTGCTTCAAATAACAACTAGCAGCTGGTTAGAGGGTTCTTTTTTCCCTCCTTCGAGCATTTTTGCATCTTTACACAGACTGTAACTCCTCAGGATTGATTGGAGTTTTGCTTGAGTAAAGGTAACATCGGGCTCAGAATCACAAACCTGTCTCCATTCACCCCAACACCATCAGTGAAGTCATTTGGATCAATCCACATTTAGAGAGGGGCAGCTACCAACATCTGCAAGACAATGGCAGGGACATTCTCAGGAATAGTCCAAACACACAACCTGCCACGTGTGAATCCCATTTCCCTCCTCTTCACAAACGCATTTGCAACAGTTACTAACGTGGGTGTATTTGACCTCAGCCATTTTCACCGACCAGTGATCAGTTATTACTATTGCGGGAGCCTCCGAGAGAGCTCCAACACCAGGCAAACGTAAATCACAGATTTAATTAAGGAACTAGCTATAACATACATGTCAGTAATGGCAAATAGTAAAATACGGAGAGTGGCTGTGATTTATACTTAGTTTGTGGATAAAACCAGTAGATAACAGAGTCCTGAGTGGTTGGTTGTCGTGGCTGGAACAACAAGGTATTGAGGAGGTGAAAATACAGGTTAGTTCCAAAGCAATTTTGGTATCTACAGATTCAACTTGAACAAGATGACTGTAGGGTAAAGCGGCACCCAAAATAGGGTGCAAGCCTTGATGTCCATACCCTTACCAGGAAACTGTGTGAGAAAGAGTCAGAGGAGTGAGTACTCACGCTTAGAGGCTGACAGCACCCATAGAATATGAGCCACTGTAAAAGTCTCTGCTGATGTCTTGTGCTACAGTCACAACCGGTCCCTTCACACTGTGGTGGTGGAGAGCCAAGTAACTTTTTTTCTTTCTAACAAACCTCACCGACTATCTTAGTGGTGTCAATGGTTTCCTTTGCATTCAGAACAAGTCTGAATTTATACAGAAAAAATGAAGTTTAGATGTGCTGTGCATAAAAAATAATAGACTCTAGAAGAGCATCACCAGCTTCCAGGTGATCTGTGAGAAACTCAGACTTGAGCTCAAGAAAAAGGGAGATTTCCAAGATATTCATTCTCTTGAAGGGAAGGAGATAATGGTTACGTGGGAAAGGTAGCATGGATGGAAAACTGACTCCCAACTACTAAGTGTCAAGGAAGGAAACTGGGAGGAGGGTTAAGATGTGCTTTGTGAGCTTAATTTGTTATTACCAGGGAGTAGCTGAGCGTACAGCACTGAGTTTGCAGTGATTCAGTCTAGCAACCAATTATAGAGATTAGGTTGACATAATTCGAAAGTTTCTTGAAGGTATAACACATGGATGAAATGACCCTCCTGTGGTATCTAGAACACCTTTCTACACACACTGCCTTCATTTCAAGGTGGGCTGAAACCCTTCATTTTGATTCTGCCCCTGGTTTAAAATGATCACCTGCCAGTCAAGAATTAGCAGCCCTGAGCTCTGAACTCCCCAACATTTTCTTCAGGTGAGTCTGTCAGTGAGCGGGCAGCATTTTGCTGAGGTTCTTTGCTCACTGTAGAACTCAAGGCTGCTGCTGCTGCGTGATTACTCTGTTCTGCCTTGATCCACCACTCTTACCATGTGCAGCTCCCCGTTACTTCTGACAGGTCAGATTTACAAGTAGTAAATGGAGTTTCTTGGGAATTTGCACCTCAATAGCTTGGGTCTGAATTTATCTCATATTGCATCACTGAGAATTTTCTTTTACAGATTATTTTTAGCACAACACTAAGGTAAATGCTTTATTTAAAAGAGGAATATTTACTGTGCTGTAGTATCAAGGTAAAAAAACACTAGGTTCAAAACTTCCAGAGAACATTCAGAAACAACACATCTGCTGAGCACCTACCTCCCAGGTGGGCATTAGGAGTTGGGCAAGTGTGTTACAGAGGTCAGAGCTCCCGAACACTTCCAACCTCTACTGTCTTGTGTAGGAGTAGGGAACCTTCAGTACATTGCAAGGCAACATAACTTTGCAAAAGACATGGATTGGGCCTGAGGTGCCCCCTTATTGCAACCAGTGAAGCTTGAATCTTGCATCCCTTGAGCAGTGTGTGGAAATAGAAGAGGATTCCCTTTTGCCACCAGAAGCTAGAGGCCTCTTCTCGCAGAGGTGGACCTGCCTCTAGAAGGTGCTGGTACCAAAGCACTCTGCAAATGGCCACAGCAGACTGGGGGAACAAAGGAAGCGCGATGTGGAGTCCCGTGGGTAGGTTTATTACAGCTGAGGGTTAACTTCTTGATGAACAATCAGCAATTAACCTCGCCATCGATTATGCATGACATGATGATAGCAGAGACTATTGAGCAGGCGCCAGCAGTTTGGAGAAGGCATCTTGTCACATAGACATCCAGGTTTGTGACCGGTCTAGGTTACTTCTATTTGAACATACGTAGAGCCTTACGCCAAAAAAGGGCCTTTTCCCCCAGGCTACAGTACATTGGGAGTAGAATTCACGGTCCCTGCAGAGGTCTTTATGTAACTATCGAGAGAAAATCAGTTATGATACAGAGCTTTTGTGACTGTAGGGGCAAGAACAGACAAGTAGATTCCAGAGACAAATCCAAAATAATACAAAAGTTGTTGGCTACAGCCCTTTCTGATTAGTAATAGCAAAGCTTTCTCCCCCAAAAGCCAATAAAGAGTGAGACTTCTATTTTTTTGAGATTGTTGGGGATGTAACGCTATGTTTTTTGCTAAATCGCAGTGGATTTTGGCCAGTGTGAGGCAGGGTTTCCAGGAGGAAGGAAATAAGTTGCTTTTGCACTGCTTTAAAGTATTTTTCCTTGAAAAATACAAGAAACCATGAAAATTCAAGTGTGGTGCCCTAATACCATGTACCCACACTATTAATTCAGCTGAGCTATTACTCATGATGGCAGTTTATGCCATTTAAAAGCACATAAATCTAATTTGAATGCTTTTAAACTACAGCTTTTGATATCAGCATTACAGAGGCTCCCACCAGAGGGGCTGTCATTATATGATTACAACGCGATCTGAACAAAACTGGTATGGAATGCTGACAGCCCTCCAACCCCACCTAGTCTTAATTTCTATGTAGTCCATGAAGAGCACTTCTACTAGGGCTCATCAGAATTTTTCTAACATTTACAAATATATATATAAAAAAAATCATCACTCTCAGTGACTGAAAAGTAAGAAAAAGAAATTTGTGGTTTGGTGGTTCTTCAACCCTTTCATTTAGAATTGGATTGAAAATGGACACGTTTAAACATCAATGGCCAAGATATTCAAGTGTTCTGAAACAATGCAACGAGTGTAATACTCTGGTATGAAATTCAGAGATGTCATTTAATAATGACTTTCTTTTTAAGTATCTTAAGGATATCATAAACAGATTTTGCTGTTTGAAAATAACGAACTGGAAACTGGTGCAGGTTTTCTTGACTTTGAGCTGCTCCGGGAAGATTTACCCTGTTTATCTGAGCCAGTGAGTTAACAAGCTCTTCACACCTCGGGTGTACTGTGTCATTCCCAGAGCCCGCTGCTCGCTGCCTGTGTACTGTAATGAGACCCCTGGTTACTGATAAGTTTATGGGTACAGGAAGGACCAGACAATGATATATTAAACACCATTTGGTAAAACAAATTCTGTTCTATAGATATGACACTCAAGTGCAAAGTACCGTCAAGGAGTGGGGAAGCACCCTGGAAAACCAACAGGCTGAGAGGGACCTTAAGCCATGAGCTTCCAACATGATGCTCTAATAAGGAGGTCGATGTAATCCTGGGATATTTATTTTTTCGGTATTTAGCGCAGTGAGTGTATTTAGGTCAATGGCAGCAATCTTGGATTGCTGTGGGTGATGGGGGTTCATGCATATTAATACGTGTTGAAAAAATAGAGTTTGATTTAGAGATCTTTGATTACTTAAAAGATGGTAGTATATAATATCACATAGAGAAAGAAATAGCCAGGACTATGTATTCAGGATATCAGTTTATAAAAAGGAACCCTAGGAGGTAATCTGATTACAAAATCTGCGTACAACTCCACTGGAAAAAATTGCTGGGTTTAAATATGTGCTTTAGTCCCATAGAAAGATAAAACAAGAATCAGTAAATTTGTACAACTGTACAAATGGAAAAAGCATAAATATCAACAGTAATGGCTAGCCACCACAGGGCCAACCAAGACATTATATGCTAGATTCTTCTTCTCTGGGTGTTAAATTCCTCTGTCGGAAGTTATATTTCTGCTATTATAAATTATTTGCAGTACAGGGATAATTAAGCAAAATATAAGAGATAATGAAGGGAAACGTAAGGGTTAATGCCAGAGCAAATGCCAAGCTAGATGGCCTTAAAACTAAGCATGTGTTTTGTTTTTAATCTAGAAATATAATAATTTTATTTAAATGACTATTTCTTATTCCACATTCTGCAGCAAAGCTGCAGCTGTCTGCGGATAACCTACCAG
>NW_010393290.1:0-279 GCF_000710305.1 Buceros rhinoceros silvestris | reverse complement strand
TTCTTATTCCACATTCGGCAGCAAAGCTGCAGCTGTCTGCGGATAACCTACCAGTGCGCTGCCACACGCATGTGGGAAGGTGTGAAGCTGAGCTGGCTTTTACCACCTCGTCTCAGGAGAGTTTGAATATGGCTGTATTTTAACTTCTGATACACTCCTCGAAAATTCTTTAAGAACCCTGCTGCAAATCCTAGATTGTCCTATGCAAGGCACTGCCAAAACGCTGTGACAGTGTTTCCTCACTGCTTTCCTAAGTGAACCGTTTAAATACTCACTGTG
>NW_010393289.1:0-15689 GCF_000710305.1 Buceros rhinoceros silvestris | reverse complement strand
CCGCAGCGCCCCCCGAGGGGCGGGCGGCAGGCCACGCACGCTGTGTCGTGTGTGTTAACCGGTGCTCAGAGACGCGCAGGCTGTCGCTCCCTCCCACGGCGAGCAGGAGAGCCTCGGAGGTCCAGTGATGCTGTCCCTTGCTCCCTTTGCAGAGTTGCCGCAATGGAAACCAAGGGTAAAAAGAAGTTCGTGGGGAAGAGTGGGAAAGCATCTCGTGGAAAAGTGCCGCACGGGAAAAGGAAATTTAAAAGAGATAACGGTAAGGAGGCAAGGCTCCCTGATAGGAGTCCTGGCAGAGTGATTAT
Organism: Buceros rhinoceros silvestris; assembly: GCF_000710305.1. Lineage (NCBI taxonomy): Eukaryota > Metazoa > Chordata > Aves > Bucerotiformes > Bucerotidae > Buceros > Buceros rhinoceros. The sequence continues at coordinate 15,384 of NW_010393289.1, read as the reverse complement.
TGTAGTGCAGGGGCATGCTGAGCTTCGTGTGTTATCTTGGGTAAACTTAGGTCAGGAAGCGACTGTCATGGTGGGTGAGTGAAAAGAAGCGGGTGTTGTCAGCTTGGACTTCCGGTAAGGCCTTTGATAGTGTCTCCCGTACAGTCCTTGCAGAGGCGCTGATGAGTCCTCATATTTGATGAGGTGCTGATTATGGGCTGGATGAACAGACGGTGAGGTAGACTGAAAGTTGGCTGAATGGCTCTGCCCAGAGAGTGATAGTAAGTGGCACAAAATCTAGTTGGAGGCCATTAACTAGCAGTGTACTCCCAGAGTCCATACAGTCCAGTCCTGTTTAATGGCTTCATTGATTGTCTGGATGATGGGTCAGAGTGTACAGTCAGCAAGTTTACCAGTGACAGAGGACCGGGAGGACTAGTTGAAGTAATGGAGAGGGTTGTGCTGCCCTCCAGTGGGACCTCAGTGGCTGACAGGAACCTCATGAAGATCAGGAAGGAGTGAAGTGCGAGGTCCTGCATCTGGGGGGAACAACTGCATGCAGCAGAACATAGTGGGGGAAAGCAGCTTTGCCTTAAAGGACTGGGGGCTTCTGGTGATCACGAAGTTGAACATGAGGCAGCAGTATGCCCTTGTGGCAAAGGTGGCTAATTGGATCCTGAGCTGTGTTAGGAGGAGTGCTGCCACTGTATTGAGGAAGGTGATCCTTGCACTCTCCTCAGCTCTGGTGAGGCCTCATCTGAGAACTGTGATCAGTTCTGGGCTCCCCAGTACAAGAGAGGCATGAACGTAGTGGGGAGGACCCAGTGAGGTTGAGAGGACTAGGGCAGTTCACCCTGGAGACGAGAAGGCTGTGGGGGATCTTGGTATGTAATTACCTGAAGTAGGGTATGGGGAGTGCACAGGTGGAGACAGGCACTTTCCAGTGGTGCCAAGTGACAGGACCAGAGGCAGTGGGCAAAACAGAAACACGGGAGGCTCTCTGAACATCAGGAAAGACTTCATTACTGTGAGGGTACCCAAACACTGGCACAGGTTGCGCAGGGAGATGGTGGAGTCTCCTACCTTGGAGACAGTCAGAGGCAGCCCTGAACGTGGTCCTGGGCAAACAGCTTTGGGTGGCTCTGTGTGAGCAGGAGGATTGGGCGAGATGACCTGAAGAGGTCCCTTCCCGCCTCGGTCATTCTATGATTCTATCTTGCATTCAAAATTAGGCTGACTGGATGATCAAATTAACCTGGAAAAAGTAAAGGAAGTGCTTTGAATAGACTGCATGCAAATCTTTTGGGTCTTTTTGGTTGACCTAAAATATAAGATACTCTTTTAATTAAGACTTTGAAGCTGATAACTTTTTGAGTCTGGACTTTGCTTTCCCACCTTAAGAAAAAGTTTCATATTAATTGGGTTAGGGTTGAGAAGATAGCTTTCAGTGTTTGCTCTCTTCTGCTTAAAACAGATGATGTTGAAACAGCTCTGACTATAAGCTGTGAAGAGATGATTTGAGGATTGATTACTCCGATGTCAGGGGTGGTGAAATTCTTAATTTAGAATAACACTTATTATGTGTGGGCTGTTATAGCGCTGTCCAGAAACTAAGGCCTGGGCAAAACTTCCCTAGGGAAAACAGGGATACCCAGGGACTGCAGTGAAAACACTGTCTTTGAGAAGCATATAAGCATTATTGTTACATATATATATAATTGTTACTACTACAAAGTTTAACTGCTGTTACAGTGATAAATTGCTATTTTGAAGCAGCTTTAGCTCAAGGGTAACATTTTAGTTTCTGGTTTTTTGGTTAATAGATTCGGGTCCACCAAAGAAACTTCCTAACAAAAGAGATGAGGAGGGAAAGCCTAAATCCATTTCGAAGAGATTTGTGAAAGGACAGTTAAGACCTGGAAGAGCTAGTGTCAAACAATTCAAGAATAAACAGCAGTCAGAAAAGTTTGCACAGAAGAGGAAGATCCAGGATGGTGAAGAGTCAGGTGAGCAGATTTTAAAGCGTGCTTGTCAATGGGAACTAGGTTTTGGGAAACACGTAGTTCGTTTAGGCTTTCTTCTTTCCCCCTTCCATGTTATCATCTTTCCAGATTGGCTGAAAGATTCCGAGTTTACTTCATGTTTAATCTTTGCTGTTGAAAAATTGACTTCTAAGCTCGAGGCCAAAGATGTGAGAATCAACAGTTAAAAATTTTCTTGGAAGTCAGAAGTAAAGATGCAGTAGTAAATAATTGGATGGCATCATAAAGCTATGATTATTTTAATGATATTATTAAATGTCTAGCTTGAAACTGGATGTTTCACATAAATTTGGGAAAAAAAGTTTTTCTTAAGAAACTATTTTAGAAATTTAATCCCCAGTTCTTAAAGTATTTGCTGTAAAATCTGGAACACAAAAATTCGTGAAACAAAGTTCATTATCCTTTATATTACTTTTTTCTTTGGTCCAAACTATCTAGTCACCCCTTTTTGGAAAAAAAAAAAAACCAGACAGACATCATTGGTGTTATCACTGCTCTTTACATTTTACAGCTTATTTTTGTGTTTACACAGAGAAACAAAATAAATGACTGGCTCTATCACTGTTTAAATGGATTGCTTTTTAAGATTTGTTTCTGGTAAATGAGAACTTCATGTTCCTTTACTGTGAAGCAAGGCTCTGCTGAGACAACTAACCAGCACTGTTAAATGAGAAGTGGAATCTGGAGGAATTCTGAAGTTCTGCAGAAAAATATTGGTTGGCGGAAGGACAGTAGAAGATGTTCAGTGTTTTTTTGTTGCTGCTGCATGTTTGCAACGTGGCTTCAGATGGAATATGCACTAGGTGCTTGGAAAATTTAATAGCACAATGCCTGGAATTTTAAGAGCAACAGAATGTTCATATTAAGCTGCTTAAAAAAAAAAACAAGCTCAAAACCACAAACAAACTTTTAAATGTTTTTTATAAGAAGAACTGAAAGCTGCTTCTGTTACATTGTTACTGGTTTTTCTTTTCACTGTTACTTCAAGAGAGTGAAAAAAAAATTCAACAATATGCTTTGTAAAAAGAGAGTGTGGTGTTTGGATGGGTAGGACAGTTAAGTGTGTGCTGCCAAATACCAACAAGCGGTGCTTTAAGGTCTGAAAATGTAAAGCTGGGTTTTTGATGTTCCATATAGAAGTAATAGTTAGCATGACTTCCTTCTGTGAAATCAAGTAACATAAGATGATGGAGTTTGTCAGGGTATGAATAAAACTAAAATCAAATACATAAAGTTTTTCCATAACTCATCTGTGACCCGTTTTATAAAGTTGCTTTAACTGAATTGGTTGTGTGGCAGTGTGCAGCTGTTGTATAGTAAAATCCCATGCTTAAGAAACTTCTCTGACAAAAGAGATTAAGCATGTCAAAAGGCTTTAATTTTTTTCCTTTCTCCGAGATTTCAGATACATACCTTTAAGTTAGGGTTCTTCTTTTGAGAGAGGGAGAAGGTCTGTATGAGCACAGGATGAACTGAAAAAGGGAGAATTACCTGTCAGCAGTTATAGGCTGCTAGGAGCACCTTGGGTCCATTTTCAAGCTATTAAGAAGTTTGTGATGCATCCTTTGACAGACCTTTGAGGGAAGATGTTGTTTGCTTTGTTCTTCCAGCATTGTAGAAGGGAAATGCTTTCATAACAGCTAGCTGGGTAACTGCAGGGAAAGCTTCTGATTCTTAGCAATCAGAAGTCACAAAGCTGCCACAGTTTATACTGGTAATGGCTTCCATTGCCCCTTTTCATTGACTGTGGAAAATGTGTTTATTTTTGTCTTCAGGCCCAGATTCTAAGAAGGTGAAGTGGGATGACTTCAAAAAGAAAAGGAAGGAGTTAAAGCAAACCAGACAACTTAATGATAAAAGTAATTACGATGTAATAGTAAAATCAAAGCAAATATGGGAAAGTGTGAGAAGGTAATAATGTTGGGTTTTGTTTTTTTTTTTAATCTTTCATTTGATCGGGTATTAATCTTAAATAGCAGGAGACTCCCTTTGTCCTCTTGTGATTATAGGAACTGTATTTCCACAGTGAGGCTCCATGGGTGAACAATAACATTATGTGCATTTCTGTAGATGGTTCAAGCAGAGTGTGGTGACCCATGGTGCTAGAAATGTCTGGATTGAGCTCGTTTGTATTTTAGGCTAAAATCTGTGAGTAAATGCTTGAGGAGTTTTCTTACTTTTTGAAGCACAGGACGTGTACTGATTTAGCCTGATCTGGCAGTGGGATCACTGCATGAGATTTTTGTGGACGTTTGTAGACTTTCTCTGGGCAGGCATAATTCTAGAACTGGGGACCCACGTCATAAGGAAGAGTTAATGTTACTTGCTCTGAGTGTCTCTACTTTGCAGATTTGGCTGTAAGATGCTTACAGACCTTTGGATCTTTAAGCAGCTCTGGTTGCAGATTTGAGTTTATGTTATTTTAATATTATTATTACTCAGAAAATAATAATTTTGACTTGTGGAAATCTGGTTTGGTTTCTAGGAACTGGAATTAATTCCATTTATCTACAAGTTCAGTGAATGACAATGTAAATTTGGATTAGCAGGACCTAACTTCATTTTATTTTGTACTGTCTTGCTTCTTAATTTATAGATTTAAGTGAATCATGCTACAAAAAAAATCTGTTTCTTCAATTAAGATTCCTTTCCTTTTTTTTGCTTGTAGGAAAAAATGTGATAAGGAGAAGCGAGAACAGCTTATGAATGAACTACAGAAGCTTCTTCATGGAAAAATTAAAAGTGTAAGAAAAACTAATGCCATAGTGCACAAGTACACAAAAGCTTCTGTAAAGTAAATGAAATTTTAATAGTATAGTAATAAATGGTACTATCCTGTTCTTCCCAAAGTTATAGAGATTTCTTGTGTACTGTGAGTTAAAAAAAAGAACAAAAACAGAAGTGAAAGGCTGCATTTGTCACCTGGATTTCAGGATAGTAGTCCTGGGATGCTTTGTCTACCAGCTCAGCTGGCTATTAAAAGGCTGTCTGTTTTGCCAAGTAGCTTTAGTCCAGTGAAATTCTGTGTTAACTGAAGTTCAGAAACAGCCACTCAGAGTTTTGATTGAAAGGAAACTGTAAAGTGACAATTGTAATTAGAGTAGTTAATGTCCTGATACTTAACTATACTGAACAATCTTTCTGCTTCAGTCTTGAAATGTAAAAATTTGCAGGCAAATACGTGTTGGATTTTAAAGTGATTCTTGGCATTCCACGCCGAATTGGAACTGTATCATGACGTTCACTCTGAGATTACAAAAAACACGAGAGTGAACCATTTCATGGATCTTTTTCAGTATTAAAACCTTGAAGCATGTCCTTATTTGTCAGCAGCTGCAAGTATTGTCTATATTTGGTTCTATAGAGGACTTAGAAAGCAGTAAAAAATTTAAAACTTAATTTTTTATAAACAGGTAACTACTCTAATTACATACTACATGTGGCAGAAACCTGTTTTGGAGACCAATTACATTCAAGTAAGTTTGGTGTATAATTCAGTTTGAACGGCCTAGGATGATGAAGTATCTCTCTCCCATAGCTGGCATTTGCACATGATTCAACTCGAGTGATCCAGTGCTTTATTCAGTATGGTAATGAGAAGCAAAGGCAAGAGACGTTTGAAGAACTGAAAGGTACTTTCTTACTATTTACGTTTTACGTATATGCTTCTGTGTTGTTGTTAGGCTGTGTTAAAACAAACCGTATTATTTTCTCTTGCATATCTTTAACTTTCTGCTGAAGTGATGCATTGTTCCTAGGAGCTCTTGAAACTTAAATAATGGCATCTTGTTTTGTAGAGTTAATATAGTGACAAATCAAACCAGCTGAATGTTTTTCACTTCTTCTAGATAGCCTAATAGAGTTGAGCAAGTCAAAATATTCCAGAAATATTGTGAAGAAGTTTCTTATGTATGGGTGAGTATGAAGTGAATTCGCTTAGCTCTGTTGCATTATTTCATTTCCAGTGTGAATGCTGCTCTTAATCTATAGTGCTTTAATCATGAATTAAAAGAATATGTCTTTGGAAACGTCTTTGTAGTAGTAATGAGACCAGAGGGTATCTGGTATTGCTAACAGCAGTTTTCTTTTATGAAAAGTACAGCTAAAGCTGTACGCTCTGAGGAAAACACACCAAAAAACCAACTCAAATATAAACTCAAAGTTGGTATTTGCCTTATACAGAAAAGTATTTTTTAAAAATTTTGTCTGCATAGTGTTTCAGGAAGGAATCTTTTGTTCTGTAAAATTTATCCACTGGTTTCTTTCCCTCAAAATGCCCCATGATTTCTCCATATTCCTGGGTTTCTTGCCATATTTTCATAAATGCCGTAGGACTGATCTAGATGGATGCATTTCCTGGTTTCTGTGCTAAATGTGCTTCCAAGAATAAAACTATTCTTCGGACAGCTTATCCTTAAAGTTTTAACTCTTGCTCTGTATCTTTCCCTGTGAAACAGGACAAAACCACAAGTTGCAGAAATAATAAAAAGTTTTAAAGGCCATGTGAAAAAAATGCTTCGTCATGCCGAAGCATCTGCCATAGTGGAATACGCGTATAATGACAAAGCCATTCTGGAGCAGAGGAATATGCTGACAGAAGAACTCTATGGGAACACTTTCCAGGTTTACAAGGTGACGTTTCAGTACTTGCTAGTGTAAGGTGTTTTAGCATCTAAGGTTTTGTGTTGGTAATACATTACCTATCTCACCTACTATTTCTTTTGATTAATTTCTGTTAGCTGGCATTTGTGTCAGAACTGCCTTGTGTCTCATGGGAGCTGAGTGTGGGCAGAATATGCCTCTCTGTATAGACAGAACGACGTTTAGGCTTAATTTGTTGGCTTTGTTTTGTTTTCTCATGGAGACTACAGGACTCGAGTCCAAACTCTTGCAACCATTCAGATGTAGATCCTAACTAGGCAGTGGGAACCTTTGCAAAAAGTACAACCTCCTTTCTTTTGACTTCTGTTTTTCCTTCTTTCTGGCTGACTGGGAAAGTTGGTTTCCTTCAGAGGGACAAATAGGGGTTTTTGCTGTCAAGTGCAGAACTGTTTTATGCAATTATTAACTACGCTAGAGTGACTTTTGCGCCCTGGTGTACAAGACAGCACACTTTAACCTCAGTTTCTGTTAAAATTGTGTAAGAAATAAACAGCTCCTTTATGAACCCCATTGCTATTTTTTCTTTACAGATTATTATAAGTTTTAGTAAAGCATTTAGCAACACTAATAGAAATATGTATTTGCTGTGTTTGTGGGCTGTAGTTTGTACTGGGAGTAAACCAGCTTCCAAAATCAAGTATAGTGTTGGCTTCCATCATTCTAGCATTTTGGCATGATTTCCTCACGTAGTCTGACATTACGCTGCAAACCTGAGACAGTATCGGAGTTTATAAGAAATTGCAATGTAATCCTTAATGAGACGTGGAATTTTGTGTAGTTCTGAAATGTGTGATTCACTTTTCCCTTCCTGCCCCCAACAAGGAAGGTTAGAAATACATTTCTTCTAATTCTCTGTCTAGTCAGAATGTTCTTCTGACAACAGATACTTTTACAAGAGTTAATAGCATAATTTTTTTAGATGAGATATCAGGAAGTACTTCTGTATTTAAGGTATACGGTATATATTATATATTCTTCTCTGTTATTCTTGAACTGGAATTTCCTGGGCTCTGGTTAACTTCTCAGCTCATCGGTTTGTTGCTGTATTGCCCTCTTACGTAGCATACGGTTCTGCAGGATTTCTGCTTAGCTCAGAAGTCTTTTTACACAATGACAATTTTGTGTATTTTACCTCGAATCTGACAGTGTTGTGAAAAGCTGACCATAACTGGCAAAAAACAGTTCAGACCATAGAAATAGCTTTTGTTTGCCAATGATGATTATTTAATTTGTAGAAAACTTAAGTAAACAACTTCTGACATGCTCAAACCTTTTTTACTCAAAGTAGATAAAGTTTTTATTTTTAAAATTGTAAAAATTGTTAGTTTTACAGAAAAGTAATTTTGATGGTGGTGGTGTTCAGAATTTTGATTGAGAAGAGCTAAAGGTTATAATTTTCTGTGACCTTTGATAGTTACTGGAAACAGTTAAACCTCTGATTGTGCATTCATTTCAGACACCAGTTGTCCCAACTCTGGATAAAGTGTTGGAAGCTCAGCCTGAAAAGAGGGAGGCCATCTTGGATGAAATGAAACAGATTCTTACACCAATGGCACAAAAGTAAGTACAGAATTTTATTTAAGGTGTGACAATCTAGCATGAACGAGTTTGTTTGACAGACAAACAGTCAGTGATACTGATACTCTTTTAAGCTGTAACAGTGCCGTGTTGTAGAGTGACTGTGGTTTTGTCTGAAGCGTTACAGTGAATATATCATCTTAATTTTGAACTCCTGTTCTATAAACTGAAGTGTCCCTTGCCCCAATCAAACGATTGGTTGAAATTCCCCAGTGTGATATGCTTCCATAATGCGTTGTTGGATAAGCTTCTCCAGTGTTCCTTAAGAGAACATACTTTGCTACGTTTTAGAATTTGTAAGTTTTGGTAGAATTTTCCACATACTGTAAATGCTGAACATCTAATTCAGAATGATTGTGTTTTCTGCAGACGGCACTGCCTAACTTTTTCTTTTTTTAAATACAAATGAAGGATTGCTGGCTTCTGTTAAAACTATTACGTGTGGGGAACTTACTGCTTGTTTTCCTTTTCCCAAATACAGAGAGGCTGTGATAAAGCACTCCCTTGTGCATAAAGTATTTTTGGACTTTTTCACATATGCTCTTCCAAAACAAAGATCTGTAAGTATGTTTGTTTTATTTTTTGTCTTCTTTTGCCTGTCAGTGAAATGTTTATAATCTTGTCACAAAAGTGTTCTAAGGAAACTAGATAAAAATGCACATCTCAAATTTATAGAACTTTACACATCTGGTGATTCCAGATAGGTGACTGGGGAGTAGTGTTGCATGGAGATTTACAGTCACTGAACTTTTGAACTAAGGTGATAGTGTTTGTGATATATGAATTTAAAAAAAAAAAAAAATCTAGTGGAATGACTTTGATGTTTTCTCTCTTCATGCTAAATGGTAGTTCATAATAGCTGGGGAATAATTAAAACCAGTAGTTTAGCTTTCCATTGTGTAGTTTCCTAACACTTCTAGCAATTGTCCAAAGAACTGTTGACCAAAGTACAAACAGATTTGGTCCTTCTGTCAGCAGCCAAAACTTTGTGTTCTGCCTCCCTCAGAGCCAACCATATGGCTTGTATCACTGTGTGTGTATTATATTAAATACCAGTTCTAAGCTTACCTAGGCATTCTCGCAAAAACTATGTGCAGTGACATTCTGTAAACCAGTATCTTACTTGACTTCACGTGTCTTCAGGCTGCATTAATCAGCTGCACCCTGGTTCTGCAGTTCATCACTGTCTCACTCCAGGCCAGGTTGGAACTTTCTAGACTTGTTGTCTCTTAACTACTTCTGCTGGACTGGACTCCAGAACTCTTCTTTGTTACTGTTACCAGAACCAAAGCTAAGGGTAGTGAGGCTGACTATTTGTGGCTTATTCTGAGTCCAGATTTTACCTAATTAAACATTCCTATACACGGTTTCATGTAGTGTTATAACAGAGAATGTTTTGGCTTCACAGTCTTGTGTGAATCAGGGGAGTATGTGATTCTCTTCCTCCTTGCTTGGCTTTTTGTGCAATTGTGGTAGGATATGGATATTCTCTTCAGGGTTTGGAAGCCCCTTTTGTAGATCGGTTCCTGCCTGTGCATATAGCTGTTGACTCCTATCATGCTGTGAGTGAGCAGTTTTGAAAGAAATGGTAAAATGCTTTGAACTTTAGACTAGAGAGCGAGAAGAAACTAGGGGTAGAAAGTTAGGTATGTGGGAGCTTCATGTCAAAGAAGTCTAACAGATAGTAACAGAAGTAGTATCTAGTAACCCAGGAGTGGGTTGTTTGGTTTTTTTGGTTTTTCTTTTTCAGATGGCTTCAGCAGATCATTCTTTTGATAGGAAGACTAACTTTTGGCTGATTCTTAGTATATCTGATTTATAGCATCGCTTGGTACTTAAATGACCTTTTAGTTCTTGCTTACTGGCTAATACCCTGTGTGTATAAATAAATTGCACCACCTTTAAAGATTTTCTTTAGAAGTGAATGGTTGTCCTTGTCTCCTCTAATTTTTGCCTCAGTTCAGAGCACCCATCCTTGAATTTTATGTGGTAGGAGAACTGACAAGCTTCATAACAGTTCTGATTTCATAGCATGAATATGATGAACAGTGTACTTTTGAATCCAGAAAGCTTATGTCATTTACAGGTTTTTTGATTCCTTTTGAGGCTGTTTTTCATAGGTCAAGGCAATGACAATACTTCTGTAGAGCCAGTGATGCTTTATATAATGTTGTGGGCAGACAAAAAAATTCTTTCATGCCCTTGCCTTGAGATTTCTCAGACCTTCTTTTTACTTTATCACTGTTTCTCCCCCAGGAAATGATAGAAGCTATCAGAGAGGCTGTCATCTACCTGGCACATACTCATGATGGAGCCCGAGTAGCGATGCACTGCTTATGGCATGGTACTCCAAAGGTATTGTTTGGTTTCTGTCTACCCAGTCCTCTTTAATAATGGTCTAGTGTGAGACTGAGTATGATTGCTCACATTTTTACTCAGTTAAGTACTTGAGAGCAAGGTTGAATGTGGCCCCACTTCACCTACTGGCGAACATAAGAAGTAGTTTTTCTTGAATCAAATGCTTTCATTAGAACTTATATAGTGGAAGCATCTCCTTTTATTTTTAGGAGACTTCTTGGAGATGACACATGAAGCTTTTCCATTTTAAGATTATTGGCCTCTTGTTCATACCGTACATTTCTTAATACAGGTGAAATTGACAGTAGGGAGAGGACGGTAAAGAAGTCATAATATGGAATGGTGTTTGGCTTTGGAATGCCAAGACTTACAAAATGTAATAGGAATTGTGTTTTAGTTTCTTCTGCTGATAGAGTATCCTGAAATACATTAGCTGTAACGTATGCCATCATCTCTTGGCAGTATTGTAATTTTTCTGTATTTAAAATATTTTTTAAAAGTGACTTATGAAAATAGTCTGTATGTTAAAGAGTGCAGGAAAAATATGCAGTTGCTAATATCTAGGGATAGTCATGAATCTAAAGAAGACTGAGCAGTTGCAGGAGCCAGAAGTCCAAGCACTGAGGAAATGTTTTGCAATCAAAATCTTGCTAGTAAAAGGGCTTTGCAACAAGCTAGAGTCCTTGCTACTTTAAAATTTCAGGTCCTGTTGCGTAAGTTTCTTACCAAGGGAAGAGGTGAAGTGCATTCTTCTTTAAGTTCTGTAAGTGGTGGTTTGGAGTTTTTTTTCCCTTGACGGACTGGACTTGTAAACATATCAGAACATCACTGGGATTAAGTGTTTCACAGTTCAGGTTTAACTGTTGTCACTCTTTATAGGTGTTTACTGACAGTACAAATACAAGACTTTGGTAAATAGTCTTTGCTTTAGTAAGCAAATTGAAGGTTATCTTTTTGAAGGTGTGAGTAACAATTCAGTTATTCAGAATCACTGGCATTATAGGCTCATTTGAATTTCTTATTTCCTTTTGGATAGGACAGAAAAGTCATTGTGAAAACTATGAAGACATATATTGAAAAAATAGCAATGGTGAGTGTTCATTAACCATTTATTTCTGTCTTGGTTTAGACCCAGCTGGCAACCAAGCACCATGCAGCTGTCTTTCACTCCACGAAGGAGAAAATACAACAAAAGGCTTAAGGGTCAGGACAAAGGACAGGGAGGGCTCCCTCACCAATTATGGTCACGGGCGGCAAAAGACAGACTTGACTTGGGGAAACGAAATCTATGTAATTTAAATGACAAAGCCACATCCACATCACCAACTGAATCAGAGTAGGCAGCGCAGCAGGGGCCAGAGGGTGGGAGTTGCGGTCAATCCCAGTTTGTTCCAGGTTGCTTCTGCTGCTCTTTCCTCTACAAGGGAAACACTGCTCACAGTCCTCCCCTGTGGCAACGTGGCATCCCTCCCATGGGAGACAGCCCTCCACAAACTCCTCCATCTAGCATGGGTGTCTCCTGCGGGCAGCAATTCTCCTGGCAGTGAACCACCCCTGCACAGGTCTTCCGTAGAGTCATGGCCTTTTTCAGGACCCTTTCTTCACCGGTGATCTCTGAGGACTGCAAGGTCTCTGCTCCTGTGTGGGCTTCTCCACAGGCTGCCATCTCGCCATAGGCCAACAGAACGGCATACTCTGAGTGTCCAACGGGATACTCTGAGTGTCTCTCCGTCCCCTTCCTCGCTAAACTGCGTGCCTGCATGGGTTGTCTTTCTCTCTGTCCTACTCCTCTCCAAAACAAAAAGGGAGCTCCCCCCAAAAAAGACCCTTGTCAAGCATGTTTCCCCTCTTAAATATGTTTTTTGCAGAGATGCTGATTAGCTCAGCCTTGGCCAGAGGTGAGGCCGACTTGTAGCAGGGGAAGCTTTCTCAAAGCTGCTTATAGGGGCCGTGTCCAGCAGCTGCTCCCCTGCTGCTGACAAATCCAACACGATTTCACATTCTCTGAAACTGGTAATTTGACTGAGGCTAATTTGAATGTGCTTTGATATGGGAAGCAACTACAAGATCTTACTAAAACTAGAATTAAAGTAGTGGTGGTGTGTTGACAATATAAAATATACTGAACTTTATGAAATATTTAGAAACATACTGAGAAGCTTCATTGCGGGCGCTACATGTAGAACTATTCTTTAGAGTGATTGAGTTAATTATAAGGCCTAAAGCTTTTTTTCTGCAATTTTTTTTTTTTCTGAGCCCAACTTCACGTTGCATTGTCTAAGGCTTATGGCTTAATTCTCCTTGACTGGGAGTAAAATGACATGTATACAGAAGATGGAACAAAAATTAAGGTGTGTTGGAAGACACTGGAAAGGCCATTTGAGGGTGTATATTTCCTATAAGATGATCAGGAAGCTTCAAAATGACTCAATGCTGAAGTGACTTACAATGGAAGAAGCCTGTATTTAATATTTATCTGAGTCACATGTGTGTTTGGAGACTGAAGCAACAATAGAGTAACGGTTGCAACCAGGTTTCATAGTCTTGGACAAATCTCCAGCTGCGAAGAAAACCTGTTTAAACTTCTTGCCTTCCTGATTGCTGTATTGTTCTGTTTGCTGATGGTTGATGTAGTCTTAATCAGTGGTCTCCAAACTTTTCTGACCACGTAACGTAGAGCACGCATCCCCAATATATGTATATTTGTGTATAAATTATGTACATGTACTGCTGTACTAGTATACATTAACAAACGTACAGGGAAATAGAAATCGGAAAAGGAAGAGGTAAAGAGAACAGGTGGTTATTTTTATATATTTATTAATGATACAAAAAAATATTTTCTTCCTGCACCACAGTGGATGGTTTTGTGCAGCCCATTTTGGAGGCCACTGGTTTAAATGATGTTTCTATGTGTAGTTTTCTAGTAGCAGAATAAATGAGTTGTTACATTTTGTAAAATATATAATATATAGAAATATGAGACAGTGGGTAAATAATAGCTAAAATAACACTGAGCACTGAAAGTCTGGCTTTACTTTGATGTAAAGTCTCACTGACAGAGAAGTGAATTGGGTTGTGCTCTTTTGAGTGTGCTAGAGACTTGCAGTCCAGCAATGCAGTAGAGACTCGTGTATGGCTCATTACAAAGACGTCATCTCCAAAAATGAGGTATGAGATTTTTCTCAGTTTTAAGCAAATCAGACCTAGAAATAAAATCTGTATGTAATATTCCTGCAAGGCAAATCCTGTGATTTCAGATGCAAGAGGATTAGGTTGATACCTAATACCTGCATGTGATAGAGCAGTATAGCAACTCATAATGGCAGATGAAGTTTTTGTTTACCTTTTTTTTAACAACATGCTTCTCTTAACAAGCCAGAGACACCTTAAATGTTTGGCTTCTCTCTGACATAGGCAGAATTTGCTTGTGGTTCATGTTGTGTCACATTTGATATGAAGTCTCAGAATTGTTGATTCTAAGCCAATTAGTATATTAATATAACTAGACTGCGTGTGGTTTCTGATGTCTCTTCTTCGCAGGGTGAATTTTCTCATCTGGTCTTGCTGGCGGGATTTGATTGCATCGATGACACTAAACTTGTGAAACAAATAATTATATCAGTAAGTAATGGAGCTTTTCCTACAATAGTGTACTAAATAGTGTCAGTGTGTTTGTCAGCATAGGAGGATGAGAGCAGGAATACATCCACTTTTTTCAAACCATTTAATTACTTTCCACCTTTCTGTTTCATTACATTTGTGTGTCATAAATTTTTTTCTTTTCATAGAAGACCTCTGCACTTTCGTATGTTCTCTTCAGTTATTTACTTGAATTAGTTTTTAAGCTAGAGTCAGTGCATACATGTTCATTCTATCTAATGGGTGACTGGGATCTCTTTGAAGTCCATGTCAAGTTTGTGCTCTGCTAGTATTTCAAGAAGTTAAATTGGTTGAAAACTTCAGAATGGGGATGTCACCTTATTCATTTCACAGATAAACCTAAAATGTCGAGAATATCCATGCCTAGAATGTCATTATTATGCAAAATTATTATTGTAAAAAAGGTTGTTTAGCACATTCAGCTCTTTTCTTTTGCAGAAGTAGTATCTTCAAAGAGTGATACTTCAAGATAAATTAAGTAAACTTTCGGGAACTTTGCAGTAGGCCTGAATCTAGTGTACAATAACTTCAAACAAGGAGAACTATGTGGGAGTCTTTTGGTTGGATGCTGAAACCATTAACTCACATTAATTCCCCGAACTTGACACTTTTACTTAATATGTTGATAATAGACGAATTACATTCTTCATAAAATCCATGTGGTATTTTTATCTTGCTTTCAAAGTGGATACAGATAGGTATCTGAAACATGACTGCTTGAGCTGTTCTGCTTTACCTCATGGAATTGCAGAATGAACAGTAAGGATAGTATGATCTAAATTGCATCTACTTTCTTTTGAGATGGCCCATGTCCCCACCTTCCTTCCAAAAATTATTTAATAGGGTTTTATAATTTGTTTATACCTTAGATTATGTTTACATGCAAATTTGATAATTTCTAAAATGTTTTAATGTATAAATTACCATGAAGTTACGTTTCCATACTGATGTAAGGGACTTTGTAATGCACAATTAATTTTCATGCAAGCATGGTAATTAACATTGATGTATAAGTTCTAATGTTGTAATAAACTTACTTAATACAAGTTTATGTAATATATAATTGTTTATATTATTTTATATTATATTACAATATAATGTT
>NW_010393288.1:813-2701 GCF_000710305.1 Buceros rhinoceros silvestris | reverse complement strand
CAAGCAGAAAAACAGAACTTGGAAGTGGCTCTATGTTGTCAAAGAGGGATGCCCGGGGATGCCGCTGACCCCCAGCCAGAGCCCCCGTGGGGTGGCGGTGGTGTGTGTGTGGGGAGGGCGGTGGGACAGTAAGGGAAAGCCACCCGGCTGAGTGCTGCCAAGAGCCGCTTGTGTTCAGGGTCACGCTGTTCAGGTTCTGCTGTCCTTGTGTTCGTAACTGGTGTCTGAGCAAAAGTCTCTAACTGGACAGCAAAAGCGGGGTGGGGGGAATCGGTCTGTATGCAAAAGGTCTTCATGGTGTCCTGGATGAAACAGAGCGAGCCAAAGCAGTGACCCCGGGGATGGAAGGAAGAAGGGCATTAGTCTGCATTCAGGCTAGTTTGGGGTTTGGTCCCACGGGAAATGACAGCTACAGCAGGGTCGCTGTAGCTACACTGTGAAAACCATCGTTCACATCACCATCATTTCATAGTTCACCTATGGGTGACGTCAGCTGGCAACTAAGGTCTCTGAAAGCACGACGTGGGTTCGTCCTGCCAACTACTGTTTTACTTGCGTGGCAGCAATGTCCTGTTAAGCAGTGTTTGGCTTCAAGGCTCATCTTGCCTTAGTTGAGAGACCGGTGGGCATCAGGACTACAGCAGAACGAAGCACCCGTGCCCAAGAGGCTGCGCAGTCCCCACGCCCACCCGCTCTTCATCCTTTGCGGTCTTTGCCCTTTGTGGTGTTTGTCCTTTGTGGTCTTCGCCCTGCTCCCTCACCCCTCCGATTCCGGGTAGGCACAACCACACCGGACTTATTACTTTTTCTCCCCTTCATGTTCTCCTTCAAAGCTTCTAGATACAGTGGGTAGGGGTGGTTGTACCGCCGGAGGGCTCATCGCCTAAACACCCTTTAAAAATCACCAGTTTTCATCACAGGACAAAAGACAGCGGTGGGAAAAGGCAGTGACTGGTACTGAGCTTCTCAGCGAAGGGAAATACTGGCTCACAGTAATGTGACATCGCTGTTCCCATGTAACCATCCGTAACGGGTTCTGTGATTGTTTTTCCTCCTAAGGCTTAGGTGTATCACACAGTTCTGGTGCCTTCCTGCTCCTCTGTGGCAGCCAGGGGAGGGGTTCTGCCAGCCTCCCCCAGGCTCACAGAACAGAACATAGCCTGGTGCTCTGGGGGTGAGCAGGGCCTGCAGGAGCCGGTTGCGATACCCTTTACCAGGGTATGACTGTTTTTTCTGTTTGGCAATTACAGAAACCGTGTGGAAAACTCACTTTTACAAAACAGACTTTCTTCAGAGAGTGGTTAAGTTAAGAAGTTAAAGCACAGTCAAAGCGGGTGGGTCACGTCACGCCCTCCAGTTTAAAAGGATGCCCCCGTATACGACAGCTGCGTGTGCAGCTCCCTCAGCTCGTCAGAGGCATCTGCTTTGGGCTGGGCAGCACTGGACCGCAGTCACGCCTGAGAGAAATCGCTGTGCGCAAGGGAGGTACCCCTGAGCCACTGCCGGAGCCTGCTCCCCGCCCGACAGGCACCGCCACGCTGGTCCACCTGCGGCTCCCCACCACGGCACAAGAGGAGCACTGTCTCACGGAGTGGGCGATCCCGGTCAGACCTCCGACACCGCGGGCGGCTGCGCAGAGGGCGTGGGAGTCACTGCTGGTGCTGGTGAGCTCCTCGGGAGCTGCTGCCACCGGGGTGGGGCAGGCACTCGGCGCTGGAGAAGCGGCCGTTGTCTCCAGAAGAGAGTGTCTGCAAAGGCTTTGCATGTGGATAGTTTCTTGGGTTTGCTTTAAATGAAGGTTCCCGTCTATTCCCATTGCAGCTGCGCCGGTACAGCTGGAGCTATGACAAAAGGACGCTTGGCCGGAGCTTGCAGTGAGTGGCCGGTG
>NW_010393288.1:0-714 GCF_000710305.1 Buceros rhinoceros silvestris | reverse complement strand
GGAGCTTGCAGTGAGTGGCCGGTGGCAGCCTGGCTGTGCCAGGGGTGGGCACGGCCGCAGTGAGGTTTGCTAGGTGTGCTTTCCAAATGCCTGTGCCAGCGAGGCTGCTGCCCCGATTATTCCTACAGCTGGCAGCACTGGTTCAGAAGTGATTTAATCAGGTGATGGCTTTTGCATCAGCCACAGGGTTCATTGAATTAACCCCGTTAACGGGGTTGCATTGCAGGGCCCTGAATTAGCTGCCTGTGTGAGCTGGCAGAAGCCAGAGGCACCACCTCCACCGTTAGACCAGCGCTGGGGTTCTCAGAGGCCGGAACGGTACCGAAGGCTGCAGCTGGAGCCAGGCAGGGACTTTGCTGCAGGGCGGTCGGTGGAGCTGCCGTAGCACCGCCCTTTATATTTAGCATCTCGGAGAACTCAGTCATGAGAGAATGGTGCTCAGGTCTCGGCCAGGGTCATGGCAGAGGGTGGCACTGACTGATAATCAATAAGAAAAAAACCCAATAATTTTTAATATAGCACCGTCACCTTCCTGTGACACCTCCTTAACTGTGCCGGGAGCAGTTAACTCGCACCCTCGCAACAAGTAGGCCATAAGCAATGTGCCTGTGTGGCCAAGAGGGCCAGTGGTCTCGTGAGGTGCCCCGCGGGTAGCTGTGTGTGTCACCAGCAGGTCAGGGGGGTCTCCTCCCCCTCTGCTCTGCCCTGGTGAGG
>NW_010393287.1:897-1803 GCF_000710305.1 Buceros rhinoceros silvestris | reverse complement strand
TGCCTCTGGCTGTCCCTTGGCTCTAACGCTATCAGTGCTTTATTTTTTCAAGCTGAAATAACTCTGATGCTTGCCGCTCTCTCCAGAGCTGTGGACCAGGACACGCTCCCACCGCCACCCCAGCGGTGCGATGTCTTGATCTCTTCCACGCTGAAGAGCTCAGGGATGTGTGAAGTCACACGAACAACCAGTTTCTCCATTCCTCTTCAGTCCAAGCAACACTTTTCAATTAAACACAACATCAAAATAAAGCTGTGTTCGACCCACTGAAGGTGGCAACTGCTAATTCAACCCTTTGCTGAGCCAGGAGGAAATAGCTAATGCAGCAGGGCAGGGGCAATTAATTTGTCCAAAACCCCCGAGATGTGATTCGTTAGTTCCAGGACCCTGCGTGCTCCCTGCCAGCTGTCCCAGGAGGGAAGCGCTGGTCACAGCGGCTGTGGCCCAACTCTGCTTTCAACTGCCCCATTTTCTCCAACCACCTCAACTACACTGTGGGAAAAAAGCTGCCCCTGACCAAGGCAGCTCCGCTCTCCTGGTCTGGGGCTTCGTGGTCCTGCAGGCGCTTCCTCAGGCACCACCGTGGAGGTGACACCCCCCTTCCCTGCACCCAGGGCTGGTCCCACAAGGCCTGGAGGAGACAGCACCCAGCCCCCAGCAGCCCAGGCCTGCAGGTGCCAAGGGCCTCTCTGCCTGATTCCAGGCGCCCGCTTGGGCTTTACAGAAACCCGCTGGGCTCCTCCAGCTGCTCCGCTTCCAAAACGTGTCGGCCGCCCTCCATCCCCGCACGGACACGGGTTCTGCTATGAGCAGACAGCTGCCCATGCCGAGACCCCCTCCAGCTCCCACCCGGACCCTGACGGTGTCCGCACAAACCAGCTGGAGCTCAGCCCTGCCCGCCGCGCT
>NW_010393287.1:451-761 GCF_000710305.1 Buceros rhinoceros silvestris | reverse complement strand
CGCGTGACCAGCCCCTGCCCAGCCCGTGCTGTAGGTCCCAGGCGCCCGTCCCTGTGCCTGCCCCGCAGGGATCTCCTGCACGCCGAGAGGACCCCTTCTTCCAGGACGCGCACACACACGCACACAGGCAACGCCAACACGGCCGCTGCATCATCGCACCCGACTCCGCGCTTCGTGCCCCGTCGAGCATCACTCCTTGATTGTAACCGCTTAAGGCACAGAACAGCATTAACCGTGGCCCCGCCGGAGACGCTGGCTGGTCCCATGATCTCCAGCAGGGTTCGGTCCCCTTGTGAATGGGGAACCCCGG
>NW_010393287.1:0-279 GCF_000710305.1 Buceros rhinoceros silvestris | reverse complement strand
CTGCGGTCTGAGGATCATCTCCTCGGGCTTGGCTGAAGCCCCTGTCTGTTCCCCCATGAAAGGTGGTGATCACTGAGCAGCTTATTCCTCCACCGGTCCCAGGGATGCTGCCAGCCCCGCTGTCGTGCTGGCGGGGACAGATCCCATTTGCCTTCCCCAAGAGACAACAAACGTGGCGAGGGGGATGACCCCGATATCGCCGGCAGCAAGAAAGTTACTGGGTCCGAGGCCAGCACCCACACGACCCGGGAAATCCCTCGCTCTGAATTCCCGGCGCCG
>NW_010393286.1:538-817 GCF_000710305.1 Buceros rhinoceros silvestris | reverse complement strand
CCGCGCTCAGCACCCATCGGAGCTCCTGCCTGGCCGGGAGGGTGCCGCAAACTTTCCTCCAGCGCGTGGAAGGGTGATGCCGAGGCGCTCGCGCTCCTCTCCACCAGAGCTCGGCCAGGAAATGATTTAAAAGCAAAGTTCACGAGTATGTTCGCCGCATGCTCTCGTATGTTCCCGTACACGCAGTCTGCGCTGCTCCTCTCGGTAATACCCTAAGACTGTAAATCTATAACCGCTGCAATGATTTAGTGATTAAAAACATGATAACATATTGTGTAA
>NW_010393286.1:0-278 GCF_000710305.1 Buceros rhinoceros silvestris | reverse complement strand
TAATAATAAAAAAAACCCGAGACATCAGAAAAAGGCTGGATACAATGCAAGGCTGGAAAAAAATTTAAAACACAGAGTTTTAAATACGATTCTTGCTCTAACAAATTACAATCTAAACATGCCTCTCTTTTTTTTCTCTTTTTTAAGTTTGTCGTAACTGGAATAACTGGTCTTGTGTGATGTCTTGCATATTCAAAGTGCTTTGTAATAGGATACGGAGACCAAACCTTATTTGCCTAAACTCAATAGGTTTTATTTTTTTCCCCTCTCTCCCCCCC
>NW_010393285.1:0-976 GCF_000710305.1 Buceros rhinoceros silvestris | reverse complement strand
CGTGGAGCGGGGAGCAGCCAGACCCCCCCGCCCTCCGCTGCATCCCCGGCGCAGGGTACAGACCCGCTGCCGCACCACGGTAGACAGGCCAGGTCCCGGGGACAGGGACAGCAGCCAGCAGCGCAACACTGCCGCGGCTCAGCCCCGGGCAGGGCTCTCCTGCAGTCAAGGGGCTCCTCCCGGGGAAGGAGGCAAAGGGTCCACACGCGGGACAAAGCGGCCCAATTCGAGCACCCCATGAGGCACCACAACCTCAGAACACTCACCAGTCACTTTTGGAAAGAACTTTATTTAAAACCGTATCACACATCCTTCCCCCCACCACTTACAAAACACAAGCGTCCGAGAGCAGGGACCACGCCACCTCCCAGCTCTGGGACACGCTCCTGCCACACGGGCTCACATCAGCCCCTCCGATTTCACACACATTAAGCAACCTGCTCCTTACAGCTAACGGGCATTTAATTAGTCTCCACAGCAACTTTCTTCTACTGCTCCTGGTGTAACCAGGTTTTAAATCTGTCTGTCAAGAAACCTGAACACTCTTCCTTGAGCGACGGCGCAGAGCAGCAGGCGATTCCACTGCCCTCCTCACCACCTCCAACAGCAGGGGCCACTGCACAGCCAGGCCCCAGCAGTGAAGCATGACCAGCAGCAGTGTTTCCACCTTCTGCAGGCGTCAGGGGGCCGCTTGCCTTTCCTCCAGCGTCACCAAGAAGGAGCTGAGGTCACCTGCAGGGACGTTAGTCCTGGATCTGTCGTTAGATGAAGAAGAGCTGAAAGTGGGATTCACTTTAAACAGGGTTAGACAGACTCGGGAGACACGCCGCGCCCTGTGGGGCAGGAGGGGCAGGTCCCCCCGCGCGGGACATCCCACACAACACCGTAGAGCTAGGACTGTCACCCCTCGCGGAAGGTTCTCCAAGGAGTATCTACAGCTGGCTGCACGGCAGCGGGGAGGCTCCGCAGCGGGGAG
>NW_010393284.1:500-806 GCF_000710305.1 Buceros rhinoceros silvestris | reverse complement strand
ACCCAGCCAGCACCCAGCCAGCACCCAGCCAGCACCCGGACAGCACCCGGACAGCACCCACCACCCTGCCTGGTCTCGGGGCCCTCAGGTCCCCATGGAGTGACCAGTGGCACCCATAGCTTGACGGGTGGCACCCACGGCCTCACCCACCCGGGCTCGTGGTGGCCCTGGCAGGACCCACAGCATCACCCACATGGACCCACGGGAGTCCCTGTCCCCAGTTCCAGTCCCAGTCTCTGTCCCTGGTCCCTGGTCCCTGTCCCCAGTTCCGGTCCCTGGTCCCTGATTCCAGTCCCTGTCCCCAGT
>NW_010393284.1:0-276 GCF_000710305.1 Buceros rhinoceros silvestris | reverse complement strand
GTCGCCGGTCGCGGTTCCAATCCCTGTCCCAGTACCCAGGCCCTGTCCCCAGTGCCCGTCCCTTTCCCTGGTCTCCGGCCCCAGCCCAGGTCCCTGCTCCCCGTCCCTGCCCCATTCCCGGGTCCTGATCCCGGCCCCTGGCCTGGGTCCCAGTCCCCCAGTCCCAGCCCCAATTCCTGGCACTGCTCTCGGTCCCTGTCCTGACCCCCAGTCCCTGTCACCCCAGTCTGGTCCCTGTCAACCCAGTCCGGTCTCTGCCACCCACCCTGATCCTGG
>NW_010393283.1:44862-45272 GCF_000710305.1 Buceros rhinoceros silvestris | reverse complement strand
TATAATATTTTTAATATTTTTATAATGTAATATATAATACAATTTCTGTAATTAAAAAATGTTACTGCATGACTACATTGAAGGACGGTGACTCAAAGAAATGTGTAGTATACAAATGTAAAGGAAAAAACCCTCTTTTTTGTTCTTTTGTGATAGCATTGAATACGGTGTTTTGTGAAAACTGATACACAACAAGGCCTGTTAAACATATGGCTGGTCCATTAAAATTTTTCATTTCCCACTGGAAAATTAAATATTTTCACCTTGCTATCTGTGCTATTATCTTTACCAAATGTATTAAAATTGAGAGAAAAACACACATCTGTAGGTAATGCTATCTGGCTATTATAAGGAAATTTGGGCTGTTCTGAGTGGCAGCTAACAGAGAGATAAAAGGGACATTTTAAAAA
>NW_010393283.1:43244-44814 GCF_000710305.1 Buceros rhinoceros silvestris | reverse complement strand
ATTTGGGCTGTTCTGAGTGGCAGCTACCAGAGAGATAAAGGGAACATTTAAAAATAATTGTACTACATGCATAAAACGGACAAGGTTACGGTAAGCATAATGTGTTTATTTATATGTAATGTTATAAGAATCAATGCGCACTGTGCTTACGTTACTGCCTGAATTATCTCTCTTCTGGTGATTTTTGTTGTTGTTGTTTTTCTTTAAAAAACAACAGAACATGAGAGTTGCTCAGAGGATATGTTTTATCAGATTTGGAAAACAGGCACTTCTAATAAGTTGGGGAAAAAAGCAGCCATGGTAATGAGGAGCACCAGCATTCCTAGGAAAGGTATAGTTCCCTAATTCAGAGCAGGTGCTAGAATATGAAACCAAGATTTTTAACTATCAGATGGAATTCCTATTCCTTTCTGATTCATTAGTATGTATATTCCTGCATGACTGTGTCCGAAGCATCCATAAATTGAAAATGGGCTCTAATGTAAACGGAAAACTTGCAGAATGTTGGGCACCAACTGGAAAATTATTTTATTTCAGCTACCAGTGGATGATTACTAATAACACAGATTTACTTTGCCTTCGTGTTCAGAATACTTACGTGTTTTTGTGAGCCGTCTACCCAGAAATTATAAATAGGAAATAAAATAACCCTCGAAAGCCAAACAACTTCTTCTCCTTGTCGCCATATGCTGCATCTTTCCCCCTAGGTTTTGTGTATTCTGTGTGCTGAAGAATGGTGTCTTTTCTTTTCATGTTGCTCTGTCGGCGGTCATAACAGCTATTCTCTTCATGAATATGTAAATCCCATGCATAAAATCAGAAAAATTAGCATGGCGTTTCCCACTATAGAATGTGCCCAATTATGTCTGTCTAATACGTGAATAGTGATGATTTAATCTTTTGACTGTATGAGCGGATACAGGTACTGTTACCAGAGATGCTGTAATTACAGAATACCCAAACACACAAGCTGGATGCGTGCACATGCTGGGGGATCATCGGGCTTTTAATAAGAACTGGGCATCTGATGCGTGGCTGTGATGGAGTGCAGGCAGATTCATGTGCAGGCGCTTACTCTGATGGTTAGTGACAAGGGAGAAAAATGCCCTGGGTCTGTGATACCCTTCCCTTACTAACTGAGACTCATTTGCATCAGAAATTTTTTTCAGTTTCTGCCAAATGCTTGCAATTAGAACGGAACAAACTAAAGTTTGGATAAATAAAGGGAGAAAATGGAAACCGTATTTGCTAGACATCCTTAACTCATCTAGTTTATCAGGAAAGGGTGTTGGGGGGGGGGAGGAAGGACATGCAGAAAGCAAAAACAAAAAGGCACCACCAGCAAGTGATGCATTTTTGTATTTAAATAAGCAGGCGTGCTCATGCATATTTATATGACGTGCATGCCTATGCGCCGCTCTGAGCAGTGGCACTGCGGCTCGGCTGCAGTAATTAGACTGATGTAATTATAGCGAAACAAAGCAAGCCCAGGCTGACAGGTTTTTTTTCATACAGTGGGAACATTAAAGACATATGCGTATTCCAGTGTACAAAAAATGAACCTGAACCG
>NW_010393283.1:34507-43162 GCF_000710305.1 Buceros rhinoceros silvestris | reverse complement strand
CCGCTGTCAGAGGCTAGGAGGACAGTGTGGCCAGTGCACCTATTGTGTCACTGCTGTAGAAAGCAGCTTAGCGAT
The DNA here is from genome assembly GCF_000710305.1 of Buceros rhinoceros silvestris. NCBI lineage: Eukaryota > Metazoa > Chordata > Aves > Bucerotiformes > Bucerotidae > Buceros > Buceros rhinoceros. The sequence continues at coordinate 43,087 of NW_010393283.1, read as the reverse complement.
TGGCCACTGTCTGCAGCACATAATACTGACTGGTTATAAAGGACTTGTCTAGAGGAAAGCCTGTAGGTACTCCATTGTCTGGCAAAGTTGATATGACTGCATTCTTTTTGCAGGGGGTCAGACAGCTGAACTGTAAAAGCTGCACAGATTTTTTTTTTCCTTCTTTCTCTGTCTTTCTCTCTCTTCCATACAGCATTTTTCTTTCATGCCCTGTCTCAGTTTGCATAGTTAAAGAGAATGCTAATTAAGATCCCTTGTCTTAACCCGAAAATAATGACTCGGATGTAAATAGAAAACTGGCGATAGTTTAAAATATTCTTGCGTAGCACCAAGATATCAGTTACCGGTCTAAGGGAAAAAAACGAAGAATTTTTTTGTAATCAAGGTAAACAAAGAAGAGTTGTTGCTTCTCTTTCTTCATTTCTTTCATGCTTTCCTTTTTTTTTTTTTCTTTTTTTTAAACCAATGATCCTGTGCTGTTGCAGGTCAGATAATGTTTTATTTCAGAAAGTGTGCTAGCTACATAATTTAAAAGTCCACAAATCAGTTGCAATTTAGTGCTTATTAATCCTTCTTAGGATGTAATTCGGTGAAAGAACTGCTTTAAAAAAAATTCTTTTCTGTATTATAGACGGATCTAACAACGCAGTCTGGGCTCCGTGCCAAAGGCTGGTATTTCACAGCAGCGACCGCCTTACAGATGAGCTGTGGGAAGCAGGAGGGAGACTCTCTTAGGGTGCCACTACTATGGAGACACAGCTGGGCTGAACAAGATTTGCTTCAAACGACAACAAGAGAGACAGAAAGTGTCTGGTTCGACCGCTGCCCAAGCAGGCAGTAACCAGAAGAGCTAGCAGCCAATCCGGCCATGCTGCACTGTTCGAAACCAGCTCTACATCCCAGCCAATCAGTGACATCACTGGTGAGAAACTCATTTACATCATGCAGTAATGAACTTTGTTTAACGTATCCTTTTTCCTTTTCTTTCTTTTTTTTTTTCCTCACAGAGATTAGCTCCTCCATTAATTATTCTGCCAGCATAATTTGAATGGCTATGCAAAACGATGGCTACATTTTTCCTGATTATTTTTTTAACTGTGTGCTGTCTCTGCAGGTAACCATGGGCATTGTTCCTTTTTTTTTTTCTGTTGGCCCCATTAAAAGAGTATTTTATTGTTAATATTGTGCATATATTTTTCTTTCATGTGTGTTTGTCTCCTTGTAGTCCTTACCTAATGTGGTACTGCTTCCTCCAATTATAGCATGACATTACCTTTAACCATCTTGGAAGGTAAAAAGGGTGTTGCTGCAGCATCGAGTTTGCATCCTTAGCTGCCATCACAGTCTAAGTACTTATTCTAATGCTTCAGAAATCATTTCGCTGCAGCCGTTTTACATATCTGGCTTTCTCTAAAGGTTCTTACATGCATCTGTTACAACTGAGTGAAGTTCAGTACTGTTATATTTCATTCTTCACCACTTTCAGCCAAGATGTCATTTTATTAATGAATAGAACTGAGATCATTTCTGAACAAATTTCACCCCCTTCCTTCCACCTCAACACAATGCACCTGATTTGCATCCATTTACCAGAATAACTGAATACAAGCGCCAGTATGAAAGGAAGTCAAGGGAGAGCTTGCATACTGCTTCAGGGTATGTTGCAGCAAAGCGAAATATAGAATTTTTGTTCAGCTATTTGTCTTTTTACTTAGGATGTGCTTAATCTATACAGAAAAGATTAGATTTTTAGCTTGGAAAACTATCCTTTCACCAGCTTTTCACATTAGGGAATAGGTTTGGTAGTTTCTTTTTTTAAATAATAAACATGCAGTTTTTCTTGAGATGTGTTCAATTATAAATGGAAAACACTTGGGGAAGCCAACATTGTGTTGAACATTTGGATTTAGTTCTTTGTGGGTAAAGTAATTTGTTGTGCGAACAATTTAAAACCAGCCCAGAATACTGTGGAATGCAGAGATTTCAGACCGCATAATCTAATGAGGCAAGGTTTTGCTCTTCGGTATTCTAATAGCTGAAACAGAATCAGATATGAGACAAATTCAATATTGTGTTATTGAATTAGAGCTATATCTATTGCTAGTGGGCTTCAAGAGGTCAACAGCCATTGTTAAAGCAAAATTTTATTTAAAGAAGTACTCTTAAATAGAATTTTTGTTACAGCGTGTTAACTTCCCCCCTTCATGCACGCGATGATGTACAATTTGTTTATGAAGCTTCGGTTATATATTTATCCTTGCAGTCACTTTGAAAATACAGAGGATTTAAACACTAAACCGTAGCTCTTTCAATGCATGATGCATTCCATCATCCCATCATCAGTATTCTGTGTGCGGCTGTCCTGATTCAGCCACTAGCTCCCCTGCTGCAGATCCTGTAATTTGAATCATGCGTAATAATATATTATCCTACTGGGGGCCTTCTTTCAGTAGGAGAGTGGTTTTATACCTTCTGCTATAAGAGAACTGTTGGCTCCTTGCCATCTCGTAGCCATTACTCACGGAGGCAATCAAGATAGTCTTCCTTAAGGAATAACATCTGCACAACTGCATGCGCCAGAAATGTGCAGCCTCCCTTCACGTTATAAATTTGGTTTTCTTGGAAGCAGGAATATTTGAGAATATTGGAGCACAAAACCTGGACGTTTAAAGGAATTCATCAAAAGTGTATTGAACGTACCATGTGCTGAAATACAGGCTGTGAGGACGTTTGAAGGGGCTAACAGGGGCAGAGGAGAAGGAAATAGAGGCTGTGGCTATTCCGTGGATCTTGCTTTTTCAAACTTTTTCAAACTCAGGTTATTAAACATAGCTGTTGACTAGGGCTATATTAAAACTGTGACATTTTCCTTGCTGACAAGGTAATTTTCTAGCTAATACACTGACGGTATGTTGTCAGTTAGGACTGGAGCTGCATTTCCCAAGTTGAGAATCTAACATTAATAGATGATTATTCAACAGGATGCACTATCTATTAGTAGTGAATGAAAAACAGATACAAAAAGGGACTCCGACTGTAGAAAATATGGGAACTTCAAAAGAAGTAGCAAATCTCAGAAATGCAGAATCTGACAATACTTCGAAAACACAAGTTTATGACTTGTATCTGCTGGTAAAAGCTCTGGTAGGGCACCTGAAGGTTAGTGAAACCAGCCACATGGGGGCAGAGAAAGAGAAACCCCCGATCTGTGCAACTCTGTCATCTACAGAGTGTGTGCTACTGCCAAATGCACTGTATCTACCAACACTGTGGCCTGCTATTTTCTTTTCTTTCATTCATATAAATATCATCCCTAAACTACAAACAAAAAACCCCAAGATCTTATTTTTACAAATATTCTTTTTGTGTAAGCATATACAGGAGTGGGATTTTTTTCTTATGTGCAAGTGGTTTGACCATTCCCATTAGCGATAGCAGAGTTGTTATTTTCAGTTTAGGGAATAGAGAGGGGAAGTGTTGGGGGAAAAGGGAAGAAAAGTCTGATTTAGCATGTTTATCTCATCCTGAAGATACATATTCCTCATTGAAGAACAACAACATGTAGTAACTAATCCTATGCAAGCTGTGTTTATTACAGCGCTATGGAGATGTACAGAGATGGGGGGGAATCTTTTTGTTCTCGTCATCTCCTGTTTTACCTACTAGAAGAGAGGAATAAGAGCCATAACCTGGCTGGAAATGGAAAGTGCTAATATTTAAGAACAGACATTCTTCTGAGACTAGAGGAATGATAGTTAAATAGGGCTCATCTAGTGGCTGACATTTAAAGAATCTTCTTAGAGAGAAGATATGACCTCAGCACCTGAACAATCTGTCATATTCAAAATACTGTACAGAAAAAAAAAAGATTGATGTTCTTTAAAGAAACAGGGGAAATCCAGTCATGTGGCCTAGAAATAAACTAAGGTTTAGGCAAATAGGTGGTGGTTTCTGCTTACTCCCTGACTTTTGCCAAGCTAGTAGTGAGGAAGAAAGCTTCACAGGCCATTTATGTTCCACTGAAGAGTATCCATCATTTAGTCCTCAAGTTTTCAGTAGTAGGGATCAATAGGGAAAACAATACATAAGAACATAATGATTTGATGGATCACAAGGAGACAAATCATCCTTATGAGACCTGAACTCTGCTTTGAAATGAGAAAACAGAGTAAGTAGAGCATGGTATTTGTCATAGTTCATCCTATTTAAAAGATGAGTTATATCATTCTGGAGGATGAGCCAGCAAATAACAGCTGCTGGAAACTACAATGTGTTTCTTTTCTAGTTCTGTGAATAAATACATTGTACTTGATTCTGTTCTTCCGTGCTAGCGTTTCTGCTTTCTGATGCAAGTCCTGACAAAACCAACATATTTCTACATTCAACATATTTCTTCTAGCAAAAGCTATTATTTCAATATTTGATGTTTTCAAGTAAGAAAGACACCTACATGAAGAGGGTATAGACACTGAAATTTTTTTTCTGTCATTATATAGTCTACAAAAATCCTACTTTTTGCAGCTCAAGTTGTACCATTCATAATGAAAACAACGAGATTGGATGGCAGAGGTGACTGCTAATGTGAATTACTGCATTGAAAGTTTTGTGTTATATGTGATTTTTTATAATTTAAGACAACGTTCTTGTTTCCTTAAATTGTCAATTTTTAAACAAACATTCATTCAATCAGTTCTTAGAATTAAGGGTGACAGTACTGGGAAAATACACTAAGAAATAAATAACTTCAATAATAATAATAATAAAAAGTAACTCCAAGATGGTTTTTTTTAATGACCTTTCAGCTACTGCCATTAAAAGGCCTGTACATCCTCTCTTTTTGCAGCATAAATCAAGACTAGAATACCCTGCATATGTTTACCTAAAGGTGGAGAATACTGAGCTATTAAATACACTTGATTGTTTTACAGTCAGCAGTGAAATGGTATAAAGCTATAGAGAAATATCTGCCTTGCTGAGTTTGGTCTAAGAATCTAGAATAGTACATAAATATATATTTCACTTGGGCATATAAATGTTCTTTGAGTACAGAATGTTTATTATTCTGGTTTTAGCCAGCACTGAGATACATACTTGTCTAAGACTGTGGAGGAAAGAGCTTATTTATGGGATACTTTAATACTGAATCAAAATACGATCTTGGGTAAACAAGGTCAGTTACTGTTTTACTGCGACTCTTTAGCTTTCCTCACTTTAAATTAGGCTGTAGGAAGCTGAGTGCTATAGCTATTCTCTGTATGAGAAAAAGCCTGGAAGGGACTGAAAACTGTTTTCCAGAAGCAAGTATAGAAAGGATGGTGAATAAAGGCCATGTGAGCCAAAATTAGCTTGAAAGTCAAGAACCAGTCCTCATAGTTATAAGCTAGCATCAAAGTGACTGGAACTAGAAGGAGCTTTCATCATGAAAGGCTGTATTTCATAATTACTTTATATGACATGCACAAACTTCCCATACTGACTAGCAGTGTCCTCAGTCTGGCAGAGTATAAATTTTGTGCGGAATTTTACTGTAAAAACTAAGTGGAGGACTTCAAGTTTCAGGGCAGAAAGCTTGAAACTGAATCATTGGGGAACTTAACCTTACTGCAGGAGGTTGTGAGGGCAATGTCATTGTTTTGAAATCTGTTGTTAAACACATCAAAAGCTATTTTTACACTAGTTGAATCCTTGTTGTTGACTGTCTCCTTTCCTGGAATTAAATTTACTAAGCAAGTATGGAGATGGAAATATGCACCAGTCTCAGCCTGCTCAGTCTCTGACAAAGTGTAATCAACTCTTCTTGTCCACTGCGAAGAGAAATGGGTGTTTTTTGCCTCTAGAGCTGTTCATCTCTTGGTGGTTTGAGTGCTCTGAGTGGGGCAGGAAGCTTTGGGTTGAGGCAGCAATATGAGGATGACTGACCTCTAATAATGGGATTCTACGAAGGAAGCCAGGATTGCCTGCTTCTGTTATTAGTTAGCTGCTTCATCCTTAGGATTTAACTTTGCTTGGACACTAAGAAATCTAGGGGATTATTCTTTTATATTCATCATAAAGGAGAGACAGCTTTAGGGACTGGCTGTTACTAGTTTTCTCAAAGGCTTTGAACAAAGGCCAAAAGGCAGTAAAATATTTCAGGTTTTCCAGGGAAGGTGGGGTGGTGTTTGGTCCTACTAGGGTTGATACGAGGAGAAACCTATAAAGTCTGTCATGAAAAAGACACTGTAGCTCATTTATGACTATTTTAGTCTTTCTGATTTAGCGTGCAGAATTTTGAATGTTTTGCAGCTGGGAGAGTGAGTTGGGAATTTATAATTGTGCTGGTTGTCTAATGAAAATGACTGTTTCTGTAAAAGCTGAGCTAGCTTTGGATAGTGTTTGTTACAAAGAATTTTCAAGTTTTAAACAGGTAAGGAATGGAAAGATAATACTCCACTGCAGATCAGGTCACTTCAAAAACAATAAAAATTACTTAATGAAAAGTTGCTTTTGAGTTAGTCTGACAAAACTGCATGTAGCACATTCCATTTTAGCATGTCCTCTTATCAGAATAGTGGTTTGGTCTCTTTTCACTCTTATGATCCATGCTCAAAAAGAACAACAGGAGATATCTTCACACCCACACACAAAACGGTGCTATGGAACTCTTCACTGTGGGACACTCTCAACTAGAAAAAAAATTACCTTTATTCAAAGAGTGTTCAGTGAAATTCATGGATGAAAAATCTATGAAGAGCTGTTGAACATATTGACGTTACCTGTAGCTCAGGAAATCCTTAGGATGTGACTTGCTGAAGGCAAGGAAGTCATAGCAGGAAAGCATCTCTGTGTTTGTGTGTTTTTCCTCGTTTCTCTTAGGCTAGATAGGATACTGCACTCTCTGATAGTACATACCTAGTTTCCCTGAGGTGCTAAGTATAATACCATTCGAATTTTCCTCAGTGCTGTGTACAGGAATCGATTGATTTTAGCTATAATAAACAAAATCTAGTTGAGCAGATGATCTATGCACAAAAATGAAAACAGCAAGCCACTAAATCGGTCAATGTAGGTATTGTGATAAAAAAAGACAGAGGAATTTTGATGGTGCATGAAATAAAGCATGTTGAAACACTGTAATCAACTAAAACAAGATATTTTGATTTTTTGAATGTTCAGAGGTGTTTACCATTTATCAGCAAAGTTGAGATATTTCTGAATTTTAAAATTCTTTTGGAACGTCCCATTCAACTGAAAGTTTTGAAATTGCTGTGCTTTGTGACATCATCTGATATACATCGTCTGATATTCATCATCTCAGTGGTGAAAAAAAAAAATCCAAAATGGTGAAACATCTTGCTACATGGAAATTTTATATTTTATTAATTTCCAGCAAGCTGCTGTGTTAGGCTGTAAGGTGGTGTTTCTCTTTTCTGTTAACTGAAGGGTGCTGTCCTGACCTGAAGCCTGTCCATGAAATACCTATGAAAAAGCCACTTTGTGTGTGAAATAGCTGCTTCTTAGATTCCCATTAATTTCTCGCACCAAATTTATGTTTTGTGGCTGTTTCCTGTAGATCCATTAGTCTATGATTTTTTTTTATATTTTTGTGAGAGGCAGTTTTAATGCTTTGGGTCTTTAAGTTATGAATATAACGCAGTAAGAACCGTGCCTCGACTATTCCACCCAAGGAGACCTTCCACTGTGCTCTTTGCAACCAGCCTTGCCTATCCCGCATTGGCCTTTTCAGCCATCAGCGCGCTTGCAGTGAGCATGGGGAAAGCCCTTCCCAAATCTTCGTCCGCGAAGCCAAGCCATGATCATATAGTTAATGGTAATACATGCAACATCTTGAAATTATGTAGATTTACTGTCCATGCAAAATGGGCTAAATAAATGTAAATGTATATATTTTTAGTAAAAGCACTCATTGTTAAAACAGCTATAATTGGTCTACAAAATTGAAATTATTTCCTTTTGCTTCTTGTCCTGCAAAAGGACAAGAACTGGTCATAGAATTAAGACTATGAAAATGATGATTGCCATGCTGAAAATAAATATTTACATTGTAAATAGCACCCCAGCACTAGTTAAAGCTGAAAAGAAGACTATACGGATTTGACAGTCTGTGCTGTGTTGCAACAAAATATATTTCTCTTTGAATCACTGAACAGCCACAAAGTGTTAAGCGTCGTTCCACAGTTTTTAGAAAGACATAATGATCACAAAGACCTGGAAAATTTAGAGGTTTAAAGCTTCTGTGGAAATATTTCTAAATAGTCAACATAATTGCATTTGCAAATTTTTTGCGAGTTATTTTTAAAGACACTGGGTGGATTTGTTTTCAATCCAAATTTGTGAGCCAGTTTGAGAGCCAACACCAACATGAATGTCGACGTGAATGCAAACCATTATGTTGATATAGTTACATAATTTTAGTATACATATTCATTTTCTGGCATGTATTTGGAACTGTATTTGTGTATTTTCAAAAAGTTTTGGCTTAGCTGACTGAGGACCTGCCCCACAGTTGCATTTTCCTTTGCCATTCTGATACATACCTGAAATAGCCTGTGGTTTTATTGCATTACCAGTCATTTTCCC
>NW_010393283.1:12466-34399 GCF_000710305.1 Buceros rhinoceros silvestris | reverse complement strand
CTACAGGGGGTTACGATAATCACCTATTTCCTATTGGCCCGTATAGACGTTGTGAGCTGCTTGGGGCAAAACTTGCCTTACTACGATGTGTGCTTGTTCAGGGCCCAGTACAGGGAGGACAGTGAAGCATCCAAGGATTCACAAGGATTGTGCACAGCTGCAGTGTCAAAAGAAATGAGCATGCTAGGTGAAGTGTAGTAAAGACGGTTATTTTCAAAAGTCTGTCTGCTTTCTTTAGTGCTTCTGGCAAAAGGTCCTTTAGAAACATAGCTATGATGGGATGTGCAGACACAGCCTGAAATGCCAGCCCAAACAAGGGCTGGGCAGTCATTTATACTCTAATACCTGCCCCTTGTCTGAAGTCAGAGGTCTACAGCTACTGGTGAACAGGCATTGGAATGGAGTGAGTATGGGAGACATCATGTCTCTGGCAACTCTCTGTATGGGATAAATTATTAATATTTCTTCTCTTCCTTGACTTACATGCTCAGTCTCCCTTTTGATAGCATCATTTGTTTTACGACAGTGTCTATGGAAAACAGAAATGTGTATCTTCATTAAATTTATCTCAGAGAGACCTGGGTACAAATTTTGTGCACCTCATAACCAGTTGGTTCATATTCCTAATAGTTAGGCTTTCATAACTGGTAGCATAGTCTTACTATTTAATGTTGCTGCGCATTCTATCAGCTTCAGTCCATAAATCCCACTTTATTCCTTTAAAATGTGGATATTCTCATGTTCAAAATCAGTATCATACAATAACATGTAGGTCCTTCTACACAATAATATTTATAAAATATATGTTGGTTCCATGTTCAGATTATACAGAATCAGTATTGGTATTCCCTGCCTGTCTCTATAATTGGTGTTATTGTGCTCTATTCAAGAGTTTTTTTAAAAAGAGTTAATCCCACATTGCTTAATTGCAACTATGGAAATCAAGGATGTTTAGCTGTGACTCACAGGGATGAAGGATACAAAATTACCTGCGATCGGCCTGTTCATCTGGACCCCTGTATTGTATTTTCTGATCTGTGTCACTAAGGAGTACTCTAAAAAGTGGTACAAATATATATTAGGCATTAAAGGACCTTGAAGAATTCAGTAAGTGGCAAATAAAATAAATGCATTCTCTACCATATTTGGGAAAGGCACAGTCGTAGGAGAGAATGGAAAGTAAGGAACTGATTTCTAAGGACTTAGCTGTTGAGATAATCCGTTTATCAGTGCTTTTCTGTCTTTTGTGTATAGCTAGTGAATTTGCTCTCCCTCTGTTTTGTACTCGGCATATTTTAAACTTCGACAGTAGAAGGTTTATTTCACACTCTACTTAAAACAGTTCAGACCATTGGTCCTGTCCTCCCTATGGATAATTTCAGCAAGTCTCTGAGTGTGCATTTTCACTTTGATCATGCCCTTTCCATCCAGTTCAAGGGAATTAGATGGGTTCTCAAGGGGCCGAAGTAACTCTTCAGAGTTTGGTTTTGTTGAGGTTATTCACTCATTGGTGAAAAAATGGAACACCAACCAGGAAATATAGGACCATATTTGGATTCCTTTTCCATTAGGATAATCCTTGAAAACAAAGTTTTGTATGATGTATATTCATGCAGAATCATAGGGCTGAGTGCACCTGGTAAGCAACAGGCAACAAGTCATTTCAGCAAGATGTTTACCTGCTATAGGCAGAGGTCTGGTGAATTGCTTACTAAATATGAAACAGTTTATTTAAGTGGTCTCCCAAGAAAATGTTTGAGAGAGAGAAAAGTTTATGTCATGGGTCAGTTTGAAAATGTTTCGTGAATTTTTTTTTTCATCTCTTTAACCTGATTGTCTGAAGCATCATCAACAGTTTCCAATATGCACACAAACATCAGTGTTAGATGTTTTCTCCAGCATCTGTGTTAACTACTGTTGAGCTACTTGTACACATAAACCTTGCAAGGATTCACACTCCTCTCATTTCCTGTACAGAAGTGTGCTTCCAGCTTCTATAACTTATCCTCTTTTATTAGTCGAAATACTCCTTGGTGCAATCTTAATGCTTATTCTTCGCTTCTTAACCCTGATACGCAGTTTAAGCTATTGTTTGTCCTGTGAATTTTTTGCCCGATGCCAGAAATCCTGAACAAATCATATGTATAGAATGTATGAAAAATAACGAAAGTGCAGTTCTAGCAGTGTGCTTTCCCACTGTATGTAGATAAAACATACAATTTAAAGGACTTGAAAGATTTCAATCCGCTGCACAGAATACACTTGAGTGATAAAGAACAAGCTTTCGGTTCACGTTTACTGAAAGAGATAACATATATCTGGTATTCATTAATATCTATTCCATCTCCTGCTTCTCTGAATTATGAGTCAGTTGATCTGCACCCCTTCTGTCCAAATTTGGGGCTTTTGGGGTCTTGGACAATGAAACATTCTTTAGGGGAATTGGCTTAGTCTTGTTTTAAACTCCCGCCTTGACAACCCTCTGCTTCACAGTGGTATTTGAAAAGTCCTTCTATTTGTGTGATAGTGTCACATGTATTCAGTGACCATTTATTATAGCAATGTATGACACACTTCTGCCAGAAAGAAGAAACTAGTGCATTTTGCTAAATTACCTATTGAATTTGCCCAGCCCAATCAGACAAGCAGTTTCAATATCACTTGTGAGACTGCTGGGAAGTGCTATTTAGAGAAAAAAAATGCTCATTTTCTCAGCACACACATGGCTGTATGTTATCTTTATAGCAGCACCTAAATGCATTAATGACTTTCACAGATGAGTTTACTTCTCCGGTGTTATTACAAAAGATAATGCAGTTTGGTAGCTGTTCCCTGGTGGGTTTCCCTATTCAGAGATGAGTTTTGGAGATACCATCAGGTATTGCTACCTTCTGTCACAGGGAGATTGCTGTTTTTCCTTGTGCTTCTTGCTTGTCCTCTGTGTTCTCCTTATTTGTTTTTTGTTTTTATTGAATTTATTGTTATGGATAGTTGGTGAATGAGAGCTAACCTTTAACATTGATACAACTGCGTCTCCACGTAGACTTTTATGGCTCTGTATAGAAATATATTGTGTATAGCTTTTACATTAAGAATTACCATATATTGAGGAAGGATTCTTTTTTGGTAGGATTTTTTTTTCTTTTTTTTTTTTGTCGACCTCCAGGACTCCTGTTCTTGGCAGGCCCCGGCCACCCTGTGCCCGGGTCTGTGATGTCCGAAGGTAGAGCAGCGACTCTTTCACGGGCACCCCCTTGCCGTGGGGAAGGAGCTTGCGTGCCCTTGTGAGGTTGAGAGCTGTGCTGGTGGTGGCATGTGCCTCTGGTGGGGTCTCCCAGGCCAGACAGGTCTCAGCTGAAGGGTCAGACAAAGTGTGTCCACGGGCAGGATGGGCTCACTAGCCTTCGGGCAACCATCCTAGGAGAAGGACAACTCTGACTCCAAACCCCGGGCAGATGGAGCTCGTTTAGCCTTGTAAGACATCCATCATCTAAGAGAAGGACACTCTAAACAAACCTACAACCTGAGGACTTCGCTGTCACTGTCCAAGCTCGCTAGGCCCTGGCAGATGAACCTCAGGTGTAAAGGGTGGAGCCAGTTCCGCGCACGCTGCGCCTCACCTAAAAAATCCACCGCGCAGGCCCGAAGGGTGCACTCATCGCTTGCAGTGAGCGTGGGAAAAGCCCTTCCCAGATCTTCGTTCATGAAGCCAAGCCATGATGATGATTTTTTCTGTGTATGTGGTTATAAATGTTCATGTTCTTTAATAGTATTTAAGATCAAGTGAAGCAGGATCCTGTATTGAAGATAGCAAATTTGCTAGCAGTAGCAATTCTGTTGGATGATAAACGATGAGGGTGTGTTGTTAGGAGAATCGCAGTCAACAGTTTTGTGATTTTTTTTAATTTTAAATTTTTTTTTTTTTTGAGAATATAGACTAAGGAAGCAGTTTAAACTTGACTTTTGAGGAGAAAAGAGGTATAAATGGATAGTCAGTGGACACCTGCATTGGTGCAGAATAACAACCTAATCAGACTCGTGTTTAGCATGTGTGATGCTAAGAACTTCGTAGCTTTCATTTCCTGATATGCTCAGTAGTACATTCCACTGTCTTGAATTATTTTCTGTGAACATAATCCTCGGAGACTTTAACACCAGCGGAGCATTTGGATGTCTTCCAGTCTGAGCAAAAACACTGTATTTGTAGACAGCTTATTGAAAAACTAAAAAAATATGGTAGGACAATGCCTGTATGTGACTAGCTCTGCTTTTCCCTTCCAAAAAGAAAGAATCAAAAATTATACTCAAAAAGCTCTTCAACTTTTAATGAAAATTTTTGTTCCGAATTAAAATATTTCGGGTTTTTTATATTTATCAGACAGCAAGATAAGATGTATCTTTACCTAAGATGCATTTTAATTATTTAATTGTCATGTTTCTTATTTTGGCTTTTCTATTTTCAATCAGAAATGGAGTCTTGACTATTTTGTCCAGTTCTGTCCTGTGGAGATGAAAAAGTGAAGGCAATTCTATATCATACGTGAGAAGTTTTTTGGATCAAGATGATATAGCAGATTTACTGCTATGTAATAGCTTGCCTTTATAGCTGGTACCTCAGTGTGGATTGGCATTTTGTTTTAGAAAGGGTGGAAGGTATTCCTCTTATAGTACTGGGCAGTGGTTCAGGTGAAGCACAAATAATTATAAGGGGTAATTGAAGACAGTAAGATTGGGGAAGTGGGTGAACCTGCGGAAGCCTTTGTATAGCCTTATACAGTGTATGTGTGGCTGCATATCTCATATTTTGGGGTTTTTTTAAGATTAACAGCCTTTAGCAAGATGGACCAAGGGGTAACATAACCCGTCTCTGAGGCAGTTTCAGTGACAAAGGTATATAGCAAAACACTGTAACAAAAAAGTTGAACTCCAAGGCATCTTCCACACGTAGCTCCGTCACAGATAGACTTGTGGATTAAAATAAAGGATTGCTGCATGTGGAAGTAATGTAATTTTTATGTAAGAACTTTGACTGCTGGCTTCCTTGTTCTTCCCATTCTACTGTTGGAGTGGCCTGGGAAAACACAATGTTGACGCTTACATTGAATCTCTTTTGGAAAGTTCAACGTAACTATAAAGCAGCTAGTGAAAACAAACCATGTTTCTCATGTAAGAGGATGAAGCTCACAGAAGAGAATGAAGGTCAAAAGGTAAATTCAACTTCCTGCAGCAAATGTCTTTTGATCTGATTGCTGTTTAGGAGATGAGCAAAGCTTTCCCTTGCAGTGAATGTTGAAGCAAGAGGCTTCATCTAGCTAAAATCATCTGTAAAACCCTCACCAATAAGCTTTTACTTTCTGACTGTTTGTGTTTTGTTTGTATTTGAAATTTCCTGTGAATGTATCACTCCTATAGTGTACAGCAAAAAAAAAAAAGGAAAAGGGATGTGAAAAGTGACATGAAGAAAATTATTACTTAGTGACATAGAAAAAGGGTTTGGGAAGGGATAAAAATACTCAGAAATCAGAGCTGCTAGCAAAGAAATGGCATCAGAGCTGGAAGTAGCAAAATTATTAATTTACACTGTTTTGTAAGTTGTTTCCATTGGTTTAATCATAAGCTCTCCTAACGCGTTCTGATTCTGCTGTTTTCACTACAGTCTCCGGCTCTAATTAAAGCCTACAGATTTGATTTCAGAACCTGTTACCTTGAAGCTGTTCTTCTGAACTCTGTTAATTGTTTGTCAAAACCTTCTTTAGTATATGCTGAACTTTGCAAGAACTCTAGTGAGAAGCAGTTTCTTGTTACGGGATTTTGGCATCTGTTCCTCATACTGAGGAGCAAAAATTGCTGAGACCATGAAAAGAAGCTGGCAATCAGGTTAGGTAAATGGGAGGAAGTCAGATTTTTCTTATATAAAGAACATCCCTCTCTTCCCCTGTGCAAGACATGTAAACATTGCTGGCAATAAAATGGATGTTTCAGGAAAGCACCCATGGACTCTAAGTCACTGGGGCACAAAACTACCTTCTTATGTTATACAGGTGGTTCCTCCATCAAAGTCAGTTAATATCGTGTAGCAAGCAAATGTGGGAACTTTGAGCTTCTGTGCTCTGTTACTACATTGAAGGAGAAAATACTCATACTTCACAGACGATTAGAGAGAAACTAATTACTGGTCTTAAAGGGTAATTTGGGGGAGTCTTTTTTGTTACAGAGAGTCACTCCTTGGAAAAGATGTCTTTAAAAAGACCAAAAAAAAAAAAAAAGAGAGTGAGAAAAAAGAACAGGGAACAAGATAAAGTCGTGGCTTTAAACCAAAAATGCTATTACTTTATCATTTCTCCTCAAAATAATTGATTGCATAAGTACTATTTATTTTCCAGAATAGAAATAACAGAAAGAATTGACTTTTTTTTTTCTTTCCTGTGAATCCAGCCACTAGAGCCAGTAATGATACTGTGGCTTTCCTGGCTAGATTCAGAGTTGATTTTAATTGCTCTTAATGTTTTTAATTACTGATTTAATTTTCATTTGTTGAAGTCACATGGGGGTTTTTTTTGTATTTATCAATGAAAGGGTGCATGAAGAGATCATAGCAGAATTAAGTGATTAAACTCCTAGCCTCAATTAAGTGAAACAATGCACATATTGTTACTAAAACTGTTTCTTTCCTCCTCTTTAATTTGCTGTACCTAATTAATTATAATGTACAGACAATAAAAATCCCCAGCTTTTATTATTAAGCTTTGTAACTTAGGGCCATACCGTAACACTTCATCTCACTTTGAACAGTGCCTTTAACACAAGTAATTCTACTGTTGCAGTGATTGAGTTTACTCACATGGCAAGAAAGAACTCAGGGAATGAGGATGTTCGATCCCAGACTTGAATAATGAGATTAGGTGCTTTGAAAATGTTTAAGTACGTGGTTAGGGTAGCAAAGATTTTACAGATATATCATGGAGAAGTTAAAGCACTCATTATTTCAAAAGAAAAAGATGAGTGCCTTTAGCTTAGAAAGGCAACGTGATACCCTTTCTTGAATGCTTCCAGCATTGGTCTTGCTCTGCTTGTTCCGAACTGGGAATCCAGCTGATGATCATTGAAATCAAATAAACTGTCCTTCTTCTCACATTCATAGCATATTGAATATATTATGGAAAAACTGTTATGAGAGTTGTGTTCATCTGTTACGTTTTTGGAAAAAGGAACATCTCATTCTTCTGTCCTTTTTCATCCTTTTTTAGTGCCCATAGGCAGGCATGTCATTTTGCTTACTTGGACTGCTTCATACTTCCGTTATCCATTCAAGTTTAACTGGCTGCCTGAAAACTTTTGCTGCAAATGGTGGCTATTTAGAAATATGATGGAGTGATAATTAGAGTTGTGCAGGCAATGTTCGCTTTTAAATCTAAGGCAAGTTTGGTCAAATTTTAGCAGTCTTCTGCCATACTTACTAGCTGTGTAAGGCTTTGATTTGTTTTATTTTATTTTGTCAGAGGTGACTGAGTGTTTTCAGTTTGCTTTGGTTTCTTTCAGAGCCTTTGGCACAATTCTTGGTTTCTTCGATTTTCCATAGCACCATCTTTCTAGAAACGTCTTAGTTACTCGCTCTTAAAATACATGCCAAGATTATAGTCCTTTTTAGCTTTGAATTTAATTTGTGGTGCAAAGCGATATAAGTTGTAAAATTACAGACCTTTATTGTTAAGATTTGGTAGTAATGTAGAAATTTCTCCCAGAGTTGTGGCAATTGTAGCTCAATATATGGGGGTAATGTTGCTGTTTTCACCAGGGTTCCTGGGGTTTCATTATGGGAAAAGAAATCCAACTTTATATGCAAGACTGCTGATAGAATGACTTAAACATGAGCTGGAAAGAACTATAACGAGTATGCCTGGAGCTATGCTCCTTGAGGTTCAGACTGCCCTACAGCTATCCTTGTTATTGTATAACCTACTCCTCTTAAGATTCCCATTTTCTTCTTTGGGTACAAAATCAAGTTAGTTCATAGTCTTTCTATTCATGCATAATCATGAAGTTTTGCAAATGTAATGTTACAAAGTGTGATAGGTGCTCAAAAAACCACTGCATTTATGAAAAGCCATTTTGATATGACTTCTGTAATTACATATGCAAGAAATATGCACTGGAAGAACTGGCATCAAGTCCTTGAATGCATTTGAAGTGCCTCTTTCTATAGTCTCTTAAAGAATGGGAGAGTAAGATGGGTTTAAAAGTGCATTATGAGAGCTCAGAGTTCCAAGCAGTCTCTTTCTTTAAAGAAATAATGGGCATATTGTCTGCTTTTCTTGAAAATTAAAAGCAGGATATAGCAACTGTACTGTTAACACTTCCAAAACAGTTGGGTGTTTTTCTTTAAAAAAAAAAGGTAAACAAAAGTATGACTACGTGCAATTTATTTTTTTCAATAACAATATGTGTGTGTGGTCCACTAAGAAAAAATAATACGCAAAATAATAAAACTTGTAATAGTCAAGGTGGGTATAGTGAAGGTATTGGCATATAGTCATCTTTCTACCTAACAGGATGTTAGTAAGAGAAATTGAGCTTTAACTTTTTGTTAGTGTTATTGAAGGGTTTGTATGTAGGAATGTGGCATTTATCACATGGTTCTGTAGCAGCTCACTTTTGAATACCCAAAGATTTTCAACAAACTGTAACCTTATGTTCTAAAATTTTCCTTAGATTGCAATGACTGGGCCTCTTCCCTCTCTGGGAATTTTTCAGGTCAGGAGCTATGAGCCTTTTACCTTTGTACAGACTCTGGAGGCCTTGTTGCTCTAGCTGAATAAACCAAGGTGTCTGTACTTCACAACAACTTGGGTGCTCCTGTTCTTGGCTTACAGAACAGTCTTAGTTTGAACTACCACATGTGGCTGAACCTTAAACAGACAGGCATACTTGGTTAAAAAAAAAAAATCACTTTCTATTTCAAACAATGTAAGAAATAGACTAAATAAATAAATATATTTCCTCACCTCATTTCTTGACACTGCTCAGTAAAAAAGCTGGAGTTGCTTATGGCACCTAGAGTCTTCATGTCTCTTTATCAATTTCTTCTGGAACACAGAGTTCCTCTTTTGTACCTGCAGTCGTATTACATCTGCTCTCTTTTTAAGAAAAAGGAAATCATCGCTAAGCCTCATTTTATAAATTTTAGTAATTTTTTGTTAGATGATCTTCTGTTTGGTCCTATCAGATGATTAAAAAATTTCCTCATTGCCTAATGTATTACTAGCTAATACTCTCTGTGCAACAAAAATTGGGAAGACACACTACTACCCCTCATATCCCAAAGGATATTCAATAAAGTGTTCAGCAAGCTTTTGTGCAAAGAGTATTCACCAAGATTTAATGTTCCATAGCTGCTAACCCTGTCTCATTTATCCCATGGATAGAATTTTTTCTGTCGATATGATGGGAATTTCACAAAGACAACACAGAAGACAAATGTGTTTCATTCTAAAAGGAGTCTGCAGTCATGTGCAGATACACAGAAATGATGTAGTCAGAAAAGTCAAGCTGCCATTAAGGAAATCTGTATGAGTATGTTCATCAGTAGAAGTGGAGTACAAAGGAACTCAAATGTTTGAGTGAATTTTAATTTCATCTGTTGTTAGCTCAGTCTATGTACCAAACTGCATCTTAAAGATGCCCAGGTTTAGGGAGTAATGTCCTACAAACTGCTATAGGTACAGTTCCAGAGGTTTACCATTGTGCTAGCCCCCTGTTTTTTACACTTGCGTCTTGCCACGGTGAGGCTGCTTGTAAACTTGTGTGACCAGATGCAGAGCAATGGTGGGAGATCCCCTCCTGACAGTGCTGTTCAGATTGAGCAGAGGCCACATCTGATGAAGGAAGAACAACATTTGGCATTGCAGGTAATATTCAAATGCTCTGTATAAAATATATGAACAAAATTACACTTTGAAATAACAAATAATGTGGATCAAATTAAGGGAACTAGTCTAGAAAAGGACTGACTGCTACTGAGTGTTCTCTGGTTCTACATCTGATTTTCAGACATAAATTGCATTCAGTTTTTGTGGCAATGAAGCCTTTTGACACATACATCTCAACCAGTCACTTCCCTGATTAACCTTCATTTAATGACTCCAACATTGACCACCGCTCAAACTGAGTATTTCATATACTGATGGTAGAAAACATAACTACTAAATCTCTCCCACAGTGACCATCAACCTGTGTCCTGGATAACTCTTGTCCTAAAACAATTACCCTTTTTATATACTACTCCTATCTAGACAAGGACTCAAATGGAGCAGAATGTAATGCCCAATAAAGTCAGAAAGCTTCCAACACAATAAATCTGCTCTACAGATTAGTTTACAGCTCATTATGAGTTGCACAGGTTTCAAGGCATGACTGTTCTCTCAAAGAGAACACTTTTTTGCAGATCTCGAGCTTCAACAGCATTTGCTCCAGCACTGCTCATTTGGATCTGGCTGGCACTCTGTGTTATTTCATTGTTTTCTACTTTGCTCAGCATCTACGTGTGTGCCCTTTCCAAATTAATAAATTGGAAAGAGCTTTCCATCAATTATTTATTTTCCAATTGCAACAATTCTGAATTGTGAAGAGATGAAATTGCATTTTCACGTAATCTAGAAGGTTGCTAAAGAGGCTGAAAAACTGCTCAGCATTCTCTTTTAAGCACATTGCTTCAGTCTTCCCCTGTTCACTGTGATAAGTTGCTTTACTCCGTGTTGCTTATTAAGCATACTGCTGCTCGTAATTTCTAGTTCTAAACACTAGAAATACAATCTCAACAGTTTTGGAAATAGCTGCTCTTGCTTATGCCTACCGTGGCATGGTGCCTTGAGTACTAAGTTATTTGAATTCTTAACTTCATAAGTAAATTTTCTACCTCATCTTAAGGATCCATACTGAATTCCGATATTTCAGCGTTCAGTAAAAATAGCAACAACTGCCAGCTGCAATATTGCTAATGCCTGTGTCTTCCTTTTAGTTTCTTTTCTTACGTATAATCTCTTTAGTAATGAACAAACCTAGTATTTCCCTTCTGATTTTTGTGCCCATAAGTGGCCTTGCATTATGTCAATTTGCTTCAAGTTACGGCAGTCAAAAGCAGGAAGCTAAAGCAAAGGATTCTGTTTGCGTTTGGAATAAAAAGTCAAATCATGTTTCTTTGCAAAGAGAGAAAAATAATTCTTAAATACACAGAATATTTCCTTTCAGATATCTCCAAACTGAAGTGATTCTGAGAGTATAGGATATAGGTTATCAGCTTGCTTAGAACTTCTGAAGATCTGGTTCCCTTCAGTCCTAGACTGGCTGTGGACTGGTTTCAGATATCTACGGACTGTGGCTAAGCTGTACAGCTTTGGCACTCCAGTGATGTGGTGATTGAAATCCTAAAAGTATATAAAAAATTCCTGAGATGTGCTGGCACAGGAGGTAAGTTTCAGCATTTCTAATCTATGTCCATATTAATGAAAGAAATGGGGTCGGGTTGTTTTTTTGAGTTCTGGTATGCAGTCGTCCATGCTGTTTAACTGTTAGCGTGCTCCCTGACACAGTTCAGGCTCGTGGCTGAATGTGTCTTAAGCGATAGTGTGGGCCAAGTAATATGATACAGCGGTATGGACATGCATCCTATTTTTAGGAAACAGAAATTAACTATTTGGTTGTGAGTTTTGCCATTCTGTCTTCTGGCCCCGAGGTTCAGAGAACAGGTTTTGTTTTCCCATTAAGATGTAGTGCAAAGTTTTCCTTGGTCTTTAAATATCCGTCTTATGGAGCTAACAGGCTAGGCTGCCAGAGTAGAGGCTAGAGTCTAATTGTCTTCCCGACTTCTTGCTCCACAGCATAAAGCCTCAAACCCCAGGACAGGTTACTGAAGTGTGTCTTGCATAGAAGCCTTCCAGGGAGTCACTGAAAATCACTTGTGCTTCATCAGAAGTTTGCTTAAATTGATGTTTTTGTTTGTTTTGGGTTTGGGTTTTTTTTAATTTATGCTACTTTGCTTTTATAATTTAGTTTTCAAAGGAATTTCTCTTTCATTTTGCAATTCCAAACAGCATCATTACTAACCCAGTAATATTGCTGTAGCACTGTATATGGCATTGTAACTGAACTGAATGTTTTTTCTGAAATGCCAGAAGACCTGAGTAAATGTGTTTTCAAAAAAAAGTATATGAATACAGCCAAATATCTTCCCAAAGTTTTGGGAAAAAGAAAAACATCCACCCTTCTTCTATAATCATCTCCTCCCCAGGAGGAACGGATAAGAAATACCAGCATGCGTTAAAAATAAGAATAAAAAAAGAAAGAAAGAAAAAAGCAAACAAACCCCTCAAATCTACAAAACATTTCAGACATCAAGGTTTAAAGTTAGTCACAGACAGCTTAAATAAATGTTTGACTTTCAGAGATGCTGACCACCCACAGCTCCTAAAAAGTTTTTAAGCAGTACTTTGACTCAGAAATTAAGTCATTTCCACTTGCATTTTAAGTTTAAGCCGTACAGTCTTTAATGTGGTCTGTGAAACTTCAGTCAAGTTCACAAATCTCTGTAAATATACTTCCATAGTGTGACAAGAATCTATATCCAAATGTTGATTATGTGCAGTAGCCTGTTAAAAGTCTACTGTAAAATACCTTACACAAGACACTGATACCATTAAAGCAATGTTTAAAGTTCCATAAGCTTCATAAATGAAGTCCAAACATTGAGAACATGTATGACTCTGCAAACAGTAAACAAAGTCCTTTGCTTTGGCACTATAATATATGTATATACACATAAGCAACGCTAAACGTAATGTGTAAAGAAAATTTGCCTCTGTTTTTCTAAACATGGATGCCAACCTGTCAAGGTTTAACCATGCTGAGTTTTATGGTCATAGCTGCCTAAGTAAATATAAAATTAGAACCTCTGAGGAAGTCAATACCATTTTAACTACTGTATTCAAGAACAGAATTATGCCCAGGAAATCTAATGTTTATGTTAACTAACAGAATGGAAAAGGAATTTGTTTTTTTAGTGTCCAGACCAAGCTGCCACAGGAAGTAAGTTGGCAAATTGTATATAAATGGGTCTGCACTGATTTTCATTGTGTTAGAATGTGACCCATTGCATTCTTTGTTCAGCTTGCTTCTCATTACAGAAGTTTTCTAACTCACGTGGCTCTACTGTTAGTGCTTTTAGCCAACTTTTGATTTCAACTTTGCTCAGAAACAGGCACTAAGTGCTCAAATCTGACTTCCCCATTTGGGAGGGCATTGTCAGCAGTGGAGCTCAGAACTTTATTTCCATGTTGCGGCCCGCATTCATGCAACACTGGTTAATTGTTCCTGTGTGCACAGTCCAAGCACATTCTGTGATGACTTGTGTGTAGCTGCAAGGTCTGTGAGTTCAGCTGACAAGTCCACATTACATATACCCATGACGTCTCACCATCATTCTTTTTTTCTGGTGTTACCTTTTTGTCAGCTGTTAACTGCATCTGATTTGGGCAGCATTCAGCTATCCAAATTCATATTACTCTGTCTTATTCTTCATAATTCCTTACAATGGACTACAGATGCTGTCTTGGGTTATACTTCTACTATGTTTTCTACAAGAAGTAACTTAGTGAACAAGTAATGACCACTCTGGGAAGGAGGAGAATGGAGTTATTTAGTTTAGTTTCTTAAAGATCCAATAAAAACCAAAACAAAGCCCTTGCAGATTTTGAAGGTATCCACCTGTGATTTCTGCCATCCTTTCTTTCCTGCCACAACTGCCCTCCACATACTTTTGTATGAGAGTATTGTTTGAAATCAGAGATCATCTCTTACTATATGGACTAGTTTCTCCATAACCCCATCACTTCACTTTTTACCAACAAGGGAGCACTCTGGTCTCCATTTTACCTTAGTGAATTTTTGATTATCAGTGAATGTTTTCTTTTGTTGTTGTAAGTTCTATAAATACTTTTCTCTAAAACAAACTAGATATAGTATAACTTTAAAGTTTAAATTTAAAGTTTAAATGTCTGCACTGCATTTTGAAATTCAGAGTAAAAACAATATTTTGAGCTCCGTGTGTAATATGTGGCATGACATACCAACACTCTAAGATAATTTTAAAGGTAAACATTAAGGATAAAAGGATTGGTGAAACACTGGGACCGGTTGCCTAGAAAGGTGGTGGGTGCCCCATCCCTGGAAACATTCAAGGTCAGGTTGGATGGGGCATTGGGCAACCAGACCTAGTTAAAAATGTGCCTGCTCACTGCAGGGCAGGACTAGTTGATCTTGAAAGGACACATTCAACCTAAAGCTTTCTATGATTCTATGAGTTCAATCTAACAAAACACATAAGTTTTCACGTGCTCTAGTTGTCTCATTCAGGAGAAAATACATTGTGAGCTGTTCCTAACTATTTCAGGCAAACTAGGTCTCAGAGCAGTCCACAACGTATAGGATTTAGAACTGGTTTCATGAGACTAGGAAGAGGAGAAGCGTGTTTGTACCCATCAGTCTTAATACGAAACTTTTTTACTGTATAGGAAGTAAGTTATACCACTACGGACTCGTTAGCAGATAGAGGCTGTCTCTATTTGCTATAGTTATTAAAGTTATACAAGGTTCTCTGAATAAATCCTTTTCTACTGGTAGTAATTTGAACTTGTTCTCTCACATCCGTGGTTTCAATGTCATCTACAAAATGTTTATTTATCTTCTTTCTGGTATTCACCCACTAGTTCATTCAAAAGGAAGATTAGATTGCAGTAACTCTTGAAACTTTAACTCTCCAGGTTCTATTAAGTTCCTTTTACTTTTAGTTATTAACTTTATTTGTTTATTTTACAAAGGTTTTGTATGGTGTAAGGGCAAGTGGAAAAGCAAAGTGAATTTTAAGATACTCCCCAGATGTCATTTAGAACAACATGCATACTTATGTGCATGTTAGTTAGTTAGTTCAAGGCTAGCAGTTCTTATTCAGTTAATCCCATTAAGACTTCTGGGTTTGATTCCTGCACATTTGCATGAGCTGTCTTTTCAGGTAAAAAATCTTTCATTTTCAGGTAAAGCCAGTAGGTAGAAGAAAATAAAGCAAATTCATCAAATCCATCCAGTGGTACCAAGAGATGTGAGATTTTGAAATATCTTTTCCTTTCAATAGGTGGCTTACTTTTAATTAATTTGGTAGGACTTCAATTATCTTAAGTAACTAAATAGATTATGTGTTCATTTAGAGAGCCTATATTGAGGCTTAGTACCAGTTGCAGTCATTTTGACAAATTTTAGGCAGAAAATTTCTCAGGGGAGTCCTGCTTTCTGTCATTTAAAAAGCTTTTATAATCACTTAGTCCAAAATGGTGATGTAGGCCGAAGTTTGAATCCCTGGCATATTGCTATAATGCTGCATTAGCTTAATCCTCCATTTTCTTGTCAATTAAGGACTTATCTTTATTCACAGATTCACTTATCTGTTATTCTTAGTGTATTTTAATGCTAGTAGTTAAAATCCCTTTGTTTATGGCAATAAGGCACCATTCAGTTTGTGAACTTTATAAAACCAACCTCTGCCAATTTTGCTGTTTGAGAATTGCTGTAAAGAAGTGTTCCCACAGTAATTACTTATTCCAGAGATGTTCGCTAAAGAATGAAGTAAGGGGAAAGTGTATAAAACAATTGTACACCAACTAAGACAAGTTTTACCAAGCACCTTCCCAGCAACTACAGGGCGTTGACAAAAAAAAAAAAAGTCCTTGCAAAACAGTACACAAAAATCTGTTGTCTTTAATGCAGTTGCATATACTGACTTTACAAATATTGGCAATTACTTAAGGTATTCACATTTAAATTAGATCTGGCCAAAATGTTGGGAAAAAGTGAGGGAGGAGAAGCTGGGGTGGGGGTTGGCAAGGGCTTTTCAACGTGGCGCTCTGCTGCCCATCATTACTTGCTTTCAATGGTTTGGGTCATGGGTAGTGTCACTCATTTTAATACCCACTTAGTCACATTGAAGTAGAAATGGTGATGCTGAGATAAAGAAATATGTGATAAACAAAAACCATAGCAAAATCTTTCCAGTTGGGCATTTCTTACGGCACACTTTTTTTTTTTACTTTGTTATTTTTGAAAATGCATTTTAAGGTAAAGTGTGGGGTAGGAAGGAAGCTTGCTATTAATATTCAGTAGCGATTGTGGAAAACAGCCATGAGTTTGTACTTTGAACATTTTATTTCTGCAGTATTCATAGAACGTGCTTAGGCCAGCAAACCATTGTGGAAGGCTTTGTGAAAAATTTAATGCAGCCAGGAATTTACCCGTGGCAACTGCACCAGTCACTTGAAGCATCACTTCCGAGAAACAACTAGCAAATCTGGAAGCTTCTACTTTTATGCTACCTTAGAGCCTCTGATCAACCAAAAGCATACAACTACTTTTCACTTACTTTTTACTTTTAAAATGGAGTAAATTCTGCCTTGGAGCCCCCTCAGTGGAAATACATCACCTTTATATGTGACATAGAAAAGACAGAAACAAAAGCAAACACGTGTAAATTTTTATTCACATCTAATTTTTAGTATTAATAATGTAAGAGTTAGATGTATTGTTCTCAGACTTCAAGGGCCGTATTTCTTCACAGGCAATAAGGCAGATATTGGTTTGACAGTGTGTTCAAAGAATGTTTCTTCTGCTTTCAAAGAAGAGAGATATGGCCCATTCTTTCAGATGCCAGAACTGTTAGAAGCCTAACAATATTTTCAGATAGCCTCACCTGAATGGACAAACTTTACTTTGACAGGACCTTGCACCGTTGTCTGATTTTGAATGCTAGGTAGGCTTTTTTTTTTTTTTTCTGAAGACAAAGACTAGTTGAAATTGTCACATTTCTGGCTATGCATACAAGTTGGTGTTTTCCTTACAAATGCAGAGGTTTGGCTTCCTTTGAGGTCAGTCATGGATCGGTCAGGGAGAGTTCAGGTGGTAACTGAAATTGGTCTGTGCTCAGTCATCCTACTGGTGCAGAATGTCTCCAGCACCAGGCATTCAATATCATGCCATAAACTTAAAAAAAAAATTCTAAATCCATTCAGCTGTTAAAAAATTGTAAATTTCTCTCTTGCATTTGAAATAGTAATTTAATTCTTATTGTACAGTTTATTGTACTTTTTATTGACTTTAATGACCTAGTGTTTAATTTCAATTTCAAAATAGCAGAAATAGATGAGTGATTTTGGTGGAGAGGGGGGAGTAATGCAGGAGTTACTGGATTCAGTGGAGAGTGGTGAAAAGCAATTGAAGCTGAAATTTTGGTATCTAATCCTTTATGTTTAACCATAATCAGGTGTCAGCCATTAAATGAGGAGCTTGTCTTTCAGACTGAGGTGATTCAATCCATTGCTTTTAGCTAAAAGAGGAGGAGGAAGAAGAAAAGGAAAAGAAAAAAGAGAAGAGAAAAGAAAAGATAAAAAGAAGGAAAAATATGCATGTTCTAGTGATCTGAAGATCTTGTTGAAGATTTCTCCTGATAAACTGCAACAGTCACTTTTGGGGTGCTTCCAATCTTTTCATTCATTATGGTTGCTTCAGGAATGCAGCTAGAATAACTGACTAAGGCAACCCCCCCCCCGCCCCCCAAACTTATAAATAGCCAAATATTATCCTGAGGTCTTGCAAGAAAGGATTCAAAGATCCATTTTTAATAGGAACTTTCTTCAGGGAAAAAGCTTTGCGTGCTACTTTTAAAGACCAAACTTAATAAATTCTTCTACTTTTCAAAATATTTCAGAATTTCAGTAATTGGACTTTAACCTAGAAAAGTGAGTTCTCTCATTATTGTTTTTTTGGGAATGATCAACCATTATTCTGCCATTTGCTTTTTTGCCTACAGCTTAATGGCACAGGATGACCCGATGCTACATTTTCTGCGATTGTCAGCAGAAGGATTACAGTTTAAAACTGACTATTTCTGTCTGACTGGTGTGCTGCACTAAACTAAAGTAGTATATTTTTTGAGAGTTCCTGGTTTTGAGAGCTGTTATATACCTGTCGTACCAGACAGACAGATGTTCTGACTTTGTTGTGAACCACAGTGATCTCTCTAATCAATAGAGATTACTGAGTAAATGTATGACTGCTAGTTCCAACTGACCTGTGTACTAGACCCTGAGCCCTGTGCTCATCTTCCTGGGTGAACTCTGACTCCAACTCTGCATTCTTCCCCTGTTATTTAAAAATGACATTTGCCTGCCAGAAGCACAGTATAAGCAATAGCTGCAAAATGTTGCCTAAGGATGGAAATGCTACTGAGACAGTTTCACAACTGGGTTAACTTTTCTCTTGCAAAGGAAATACTTTACATAGCATTTTTCTTGAAAACAGGCACTATTTCCATTGCCCTTGCCTGGTTTTTATTTTTAACTGCTTTTGTAAAACTTGGATTCATGTGAACTGTCCTCCTTCCTTTTTAATTACTGTATTTCTCAGGATGTATATTGCTTCACAGGTTTAACCTCTGGTTTGTTTCAGAAGGTTTGTTTCAGAAGAGCGCACATATGTTTTAGGTTACATAACGCTGATACTGAGTAAAAGCAGGTGAGCTTGTACATATGCAACTATATAATTTTGCAGCGTTTTCTATGGCATTACTTTTGTGGAGTACTACGTTAAAATGCTATTCTAGAAATAAAAGTTTAGATTGTGAACTATAATCTCCTCAGCCAGGTCATGCTTCAGATTTCATTAAATGATTCCCATTTTATCTTCTAAATGATCACTACAGCAAATTCTTAACTCTAAACTTCTGGATAATTTGGTTGTCATAAACAATCATTTATAAACTGATTGTTCTCCAGACTGCTGCCAGCTTGTGGAGCGGTCAATTCATCTGTATCCTGCTGTTAAGCTCTATACTGAAATCCAAATGATGGGACAAGAGACAACCTGAGCAAAACTTGCTAAGTTAATTCACCAACAGTGCATCTTACCTCCCTGTATTAAAGGTGTGGTTTATTCCTTTATTGAATTATAAGTGCTCAGTAAAAACAAGTTGCCCTTTAATGAAATTTCCTTTTGAGAAGGAGAGTGAGGTGTGTACTAAAAATTTGTATTGATTATCAGTTAAATCACCCAAGAATCTGTTTCACCTATGGCAAATGTCAAATGAGCGGTAACTGAACCCAGGTGCTGGATTTTACTAAGTGGGAAGAGGATCACTAACCAGTTTATGCAGTGCAGTCAAAGAGAGCTGCATGGAAGGGGCAAGCGTCAGGCTTCAGAACTCGACTAATGAGAGGATCTACAGTTTGTAAGTCTTTCATTACTGAACAGTTTTCAGCAAGTTGCAGAAATTAGCCATGAATGGAGCCTACCTACCTACCTGAAACTGTAAGGCGCATGTTATCTTAGAACTGTAGTATCTGTTCCCTCAAATAGGCAAATCTGGCAGTGGAAGTACGTAATTTTCCTTTCTCCACTCTGGACTGCACAAACTGAAATCTATTGAGTAAGAGCACCAATTTTGAGTCCAGGCAAGATCATCTGATATATCTTATTTGTTGCTCATAACACCTGTCTGCTAATTAGTTTCCAAAAGATCTAGTAGACTAAATGAACCATTAAAAAAGCACCTATTGATTTTAAATGTCATACTAAAAAAAATTGGAGATGTGGTCTTGATGACTTTTCTAGTGAAAAAGTGTAGAACCTGAATTTGAGAGGATGTTATTGCTGCTTTGAAAAGTCCTTAGACACATACACTTCAAATGCATAAATATGCTTTTATATGCTTCTCCTGACACCTCTGCATCTTATGAATTGTAAGCAGCCACAAAGGTAAGATCTCTGATGAGGGCACCTAAAGAGCATTATTCCACCTTTTTTATTATGTTTTCTGCAGACATACCGTGGAGCCACAGATGTCCATGGCTAGATTTTTTGATTGCATGTGAATGTGAGACGTGCAATAGATTTCATGTTTGTCTGTTAGACCTCAGTATACCTCGTAAACTTAATGACAATAGATTTGATACAGGTAATATCTTTGTCCAGAACTTTGAACAGTTCATAAATTTAAATTAATGTAATGAAATGCAGACACATTTAGGATTAATATAATTCCTTGGTAGTGTGTTAAAATAATTTTATATATAAAGCTCTTGCTCGGAAATGAAACTATTATATAAAGGTTTTAAAAAGATTTTTATTTTTAATTCATTACAGTTTGTGTTTTCTCCATTTTATGATAAAAAACCATGTTTCTCAATGAGGCATTTTGCTTTCTTGTCATCAAGGATGTGAGATTTGCTGGATATGATTGGCATAGTTCAGCCTAAACTACAACTGTAGAGCTTGGGCTTTTCTCTGCTCAAACTTTTCCTTCAGGTGTAATCTTGATGTGGATTTTGTTACACCTATATAAATAGATACAATATCTAACCACTTAGTAAGATTATTCTTCTGAACAGAAAATGGCATGGTAGCAAGTTCGTGTAGATTTCCTGAATTAGTAAAATTGCACTGTAAAAATGATGGATATTTTTACACATTATGTTCTGAAAACAATGGTTTTGTAGGCTTTTGAAGAATGTTTATACTTCCCAAATATTTTAGCATATCTTTTATGAACAAATTTTACTACTTGTTTCTTTAAACAGAATAATTTGAACAAGTTTTTCATTTGGACCCAAGTCAGATTTGATATTGTACGTAAGAAAAAAAGCCCACCAAAGGAACCAAAACTAAAGCTTGTAAGCCCTGTCTTGTTCCTGATCTAGGTACGTATGGAAAGACTAATACACAATGTCCTCTACTGTGAAAAGCTTATGATTGACCATCCACCTGTGGTGAAGGCAGAAGAACCTGTAGATGATCTGGTTCATCTAAATTAGTGATTTAAGATAACACTAGCCTTGTGAAGGCAGGGTCATAGTATATCAGTGAAAGCTGAGGTAATTAGGGGGTGGGTGGAGGTGTTCATTGACAAAGGCCAAGCTCTACAGCAGTCATTACTTTCAGTGAAGACACAGAACACTTCCTTGCTGTTTAACAAAAATTCTGATCACAGTACCTAGACCAAGGCACACATCTGAAGTCTTGAATAATCTGTAAACCGATTAATAAGTCAATGGAATACATATTTGGGAAAGTTTCTGCTGGTGTGAAGATCCGAAGCAGATGGGACATTAGACAGGACCGTATCATGTAGTATAATGCCTATTCGTGAAAAGGCTTAATTAGTTTGCTGTTAGTATTTATACTTCTGACTGCTTTTTTTGAGTGATTTACTGTACAAATGCTATTTTTGGTTGCTGTTGTTGCAAAATATGGGGTACAATTTCCTAGTCAAAGAAGGTAGAATATGCACCATGTCTAATAGTTGCTAGGCAGCAATAAAGCATGCCAGCCTGTATGTAGTCAGTAGGAACTCAACTGCCTGTTCTCCTCCATAAACATTCCATTTTATATTGCAAATTTTACACTTAATATTATCCTGACTTCACCAGACCAGCATAAAATCATTAGCAAGTCTGTTACAAAGCACAGCAAAGGGTGAGTTTGTCCAGTCTTTGCCAAACTTTGAGGAAGTATATAATAAAATTGTATTTTCCACTGATTTGGGGGGGGTGGGTGGGTGGGAAGACAGAAAGAAAAGATGTCAAGAAACCCCGATGTCTATTTAAGGTATCTGTGTTTTTATGCTTGGGTGATAACATTTTGAAGGTATTTGATCCCTGCCTGTGAAAACATACCAGTTTGCTTTCAGGGGACTGTTATGTTCACAACGTGTTTATGTGAACAAAAGGAAATAGTAATGTTTCAATGATTATTGACCATGTTTGGTTTAATATGGGATTGCAGTCATGGCTAAGATGTCCTTTGTAGGTAACAGAGTAATGAATTTGTTTTTCTGTGTGTAAACATGAG
>NW_010393283.1:0-12332 GCF_000710305.1 Buceros rhinoceros silvestris | reverse complement strand
GTGGGGTTTGGGGGGGCGGGGTGTGTCTGGGTGTGTGTTTCTTTTTGTTGATTCACTCATTCTGGTAGTGATGCTCCTGTAATGGTTCTGGTAGTGATGCTGTTCTGTAGCTGTTTCTGGTAGCAGTTACAAACCTCAACCATGGAGGTTTAAATTCCACTCTAGTACAGGACTTACCAATTTCAGTTAGGAATCCTTTTTGAGTTTATATGATTTCTTAATCTGCGTGGAGCTTGATAGAATTCTAATGAATAGTGCTTAGCTCTGCTCTGGTTAGCTGGCAAAGTCACAGAAACACAACCTTGTATTTAGAGCGTTTTTAACTTTTAGAAAGATAAAACAAACCCGTCTTTGACAATCCGTAAACTTTTCCTGTATGCTTATTTTGGCAGTGTCATGTCATGCCTAGCGTGGTGACACTGCAAGTGCAGGCAGCTCAGAATTTGCCTTTGCCTGGGACCCTCTCCCTGCAAGGCAAAGACATCCTGCCTGGTTGTCGTGTCTGTCCAGAAGGCTCAAGATTCTGAGCACCCATCCTTAAAAGGAAAGGAAGTCAAGAGTTGCTATTGAAACTGGGCTGTGCAGTTTAAACTAATTTATGGCCAACCAACTCTATCTTTCTTTCATATCCTCATACAAACTTTGTTTAAATGTGGAGGAATATGAGTGCACATACTGTGCCTCAAGCATTTTAAGGAACACAGTCTTCAGTCTTTCTCTTTTCTCCTCTGTTTCCTCAGTTGCAGAGTGGCCTGACTTTGACATGTAACAGTTCAGAACTTGGTCTGGAAGTTACAAAAATCTTTCTGTCCTCTCTCCTGCTTCCTTTTCTGCCCCTTCTCTTTTCTCATCTGGATTCAAAGAATGTGTTGGAGACTGTAGACTGGTGCAGAGTTTTCAACTGACAATAGCACAGTTAACAGTAGGTATTTGTATTTTGAGAATAAAAAATACATTCTTCGGAGTTACAAAATTATTGTGAACCAAAATTGAAAGCCAACTACATGTGAAAATGTGCCTTATTATGTATTTTTATCTTCGTTGTAACTTATTCTCTTTGGCCTATTTATACTGAAGGTATCAGGTCATGGTCTCAGCAGCATTAACAGATTTTTAAGAATTCATTAAGAATCAATTTCTAAATGTATTTTTCAGCACACAAATGTAAATAAGACAAAGCAATGGTTATCAAGGGCTGTTCAATCCTTCATTTTATCGCTATGTGTATAGGATGATCATAGGACTGTTGTCATGGTTTAACCTCAGTCAGCAACTAAGCCCCACACAGCTGCTCACTCAGTGCCCCGCTGGTGGGATGGGGGAGAGAATCGGCAGTGAGAAGATGCATGGGTTGAGATAAAGGCAGTTCAACAGGTAAAGCGAAAGCACACACGAGCAAAGCAAAACAAGGAAATCACTTACTACTTCCCATTGTCAGGCAGGTGTTCAGCCATCTGCAGGAAAGCAGGGCTCTGCCACACATAACAGTGACTTGGGAAGATAAATGCCATTGCTCCCAACATCCACCCCATCCTTCTTCTTTCCCCTAGCTCAATATGCTGAGCATGACATCACATGGTATGAAACAGCCCTTTGGTCACTTGGGGTCCCTTCCCAATTTCTTGTGCATCCTCAGCCTGCTCACTGGTGGGGTGGTTGTGAGGAGCAGAAAAGGCCTTGCCTGATGCTCTGTAAGGCCTGCTCAGCAATAACTAAAACATCTCTGTGTCATCAACGCTCTTTCCAGCACAAGTGCAAAACATAGGCCCATACAAGCTACTGTGAATAAAATTAACTCTACCCCAGCCCAAACCAGCACAACTATGTATGTGTAAGTTGTGGTTTTTTCATGTCTCCATTTCTAAAATTCTTCAGAATTTTAGAATTACAAGGTGAAATATAAAGATAATGAGAAAATGTAAAATCTACCAAGTGAAAGTTAATGAGTAATTTAGAAAGGAATAAATACAAACACTTCTTGGATTACTCTGGGATGCTGGAAGTGTATCACTGAATTTTGTGGCAGTTGGCAGGCTAAAAAGAATGCTGTGGACATTTGACGATTTGACAATTACAGCAGTAGTGTCTATAGTAAAGTATGATGCATTCATGGTGGGTAGAGTAGTTGGTAGGCTGTAGACAAGCTTACATGGGTCAGGGAAGTAAAACAAAACTTTACAGAGCTTAGGAATGGAAAATGTGGGAAAACGTGAAGAACGCTTCAAATTACGATGCTTTCTCACTCTGTTCTCTCATCAAGCAGTTGACTGTCCTAAGCCAGATGTTATATCTGTATCTTTGTGGGGTTTTTTTACATTAACTATTAATTAAGTCTCCTGTCTTCTCTGGCAATGAGTTCCAGGACCTAGATATAAGCTGTGTGGAGACATACGCTATTGCACGTTTCAGAGCTGCTGAATGATAATTGTATTTGAGGCTCCCAAACGAGAAAGAGTGAATAATCATTACCCCTCATATTCTCTAGCCTGTTAGTGATTTTATAGCTTCCTAATTTATCCTGGTACTGAAAAGTTCTTGCACCATAGGTCACCCTCTTCACTTTTCTCTTGTAGAGTTTTGGTACATCTTTTTTTTGGCAAGGCTGGTAGAATTGTGCCTGGACTTATTCTTTACCATAATGGCTTTCTATCTTTTGTTCTCTCTTCTTTTCCTATGAAGTTTCTAATACTCTTTTGACTTCCACTGAACGTAAAATCATTATTCTTATAGTGTTAGAAGCAATAACTGCCTTAAATTGTAATAGCCAATTAAGATTGCATCATTATGTGTGTGTATGTATAATTAGGTACACGGGGTGTGTATACCGTTATGTACGGATATATATGCATAAATATGTATGGATATTTGAGTCAATTTTTCTCAAGTGCATTACTTTACATTTATTAACATTGAATGTCACTTGCTATTTTACAAGCTGATGATTTGATATGACAAGATTTTCTGTAACTCTCCCTACCCTTTTGACTACACAAATTATTTTGCATTCGTAACAGTCTTTTCACTATTCCTTTTGCTTTTATTATTTCCTAAAACAAAAACTGTATCATGAACAAGACAAGGCCTGGCATATATCTGGCATAGGATTGCTCTGGTAGATTTCCCTCATTGTGAAGACCAAACATTAATTTCCTAGTCTTTGTTTCCTTGCTTTTCACCATCTCATAATTGTTTTATTTTATCCCCATAACTGTGCTGGAAGCGAAAGTAACCAAAGAGCGGGCAAACAGTGCTGATTTGTCCTCAGCTCTTCTATTTGCCTAATAAAAGCTTGAATTTTTCCTAATTTTGTTTTTCTCATGTCACAAACCTTTCAACCAACTTGAAAGCTTCAGAACAGTGTTGTATAACTTTGCAAGACAAGAGAGTATAGTACAAACCAATATAACCTTGTTTTTCTGTGTAGTTGATTTGTAGCTATTGCTGTTTAAATGCATGATTTGAATGACTTTTGGACAATTTAGATGTAAGTTTTTAATATCGAAGCATGAGAAAACAAAAGATTTCAGCATAGTTTTCTCATTAAGATCCACCAAGTCCTTAGCTATTAAAACCTCAGCATTCACTTTGTACTGCAGATAAACAAGTTATAACTTCTGAGTGATTATCTATCATCTCAGTACATTTATAGTAGATGCATGTTTAGTAAGAGACTCTTTAGGTTTCTTTAGGTGTTTGACCTATAAACCACAACAGGGCCGAAAAAAGTTAATTTTCCTATTTGTAGACTGTCTTCTTCAAGGACATCTCTGTGTCACTTTGGTACCTGTTTTTCTGCTGGATCCAAGATTATACTTTTGTTGCTGATTGTGACTTTCAGAAGTCCTCCGAATTAGCCTTTCATTACATGTCCTAGATAGCAACACCTTTTGAATCACCTTATCACCTGCCCATATTTTGGTTTTAAGCAGACCTAAATTTGCATTGGCTCAGCCAAGTTCCAGGTCAGTGAAAGAAAGAGAGGGAGCAGAGCAGTGCTTCATCAGTCTCACCCTTCTCTAATATTTTTTGCAAACGTGTGAAAAAACAGAAAGGACTGGTAAATTTGTCACTTGCAAATATCTGTGCCATACCATGACCCGATTTGAAGTCTGATTGAAATTTAGGAATGTATATTAGGTTCCCCACTATGTTGTGTCTTTACCAGAAAGGTCTCTTGGTTTCTACTGCACTGAGCTATAAAAGATGCTTTGTAAGACTACACGGGCAATGAATATGGTCTGTGCCATATGTTTAAAAGGGTTCCTTCATTGGTGTGCAGGTTAAGTACTTGAAGAAGAGTCATCACTGCCAGAAGCCATTTTGTTTGTTTTCCTTGAATTTTGTGGTTCGCTCAGTCTACAGCAGGGTGACACAGACACACTACTCTCAGCACACTGTGCTTGGTGTTTCTTGTGGGTCAAGCGAACGTTAGGAATACTTAAATTTCTTTACCTACGTCTCTTGGGTAATGGGTATATTAGGACCAGCACCCTTGTCAGCGGAGTCTGGTTAAGATTGCTGGACTGCAGATTACATATGCACCACTCAAAGTGCCTAGGTCATGGCTAATCCACACAGACACATGGTGGCTTAGTCATTGCTCCTGGCATGGTGCTCTCCCCTGTCTCTAACTGCATCCAGCCAAAAATGAAAGAAAACTGAGACATACTTTCATTTCATCAGAAGACGAGGCAATGTAATCTGCTCTGAAATATGGCAAAGTGTCACTAAAATGATCCCCAGTAGAAATCTAAGGTAAATAAGCAAATTTTATTCCAAAATATTACCCATTAGGACGTGACTAATTTTAATCTTTGCCTGGAAGTCAAGCATAGTAATTTTTATGAATATACTGTCTGCACTTGTCCATATTGCTGTTGTACCTCTCAAAGTATGCTACCTGCTTTCCTAATCCAAGCATGGCTGGAATGTGTTAGAATATTAAGAGCAGTCCAGGGGAATGTGCCAGGTTTTGATGTGTTTGGAGGGCAAATGCTGCCTGAGAGAAAGCCGCCGATCAAAGGAAAAGAGAGAAGAGTGCAGTCATGAGGCTGGGAGCCTCGCAAGGGCCAGTGTTGCTACCAAACACCAGTGTGCTCTTGGGCGTAGTCCTCATCCTGCTGCCCATTTCCAATCCCAAATGCAATCCTCATGGCCTGTAAGATGTGCTTTGCCTTCTAGTTGCTTGGCCTTGCTCTGTGGTTTATGCCGTAACAAACTGTTTTATGTTTTCAGCCAGTGTGTACCCACCATAGGCTTTTCACTTGCCTTAATCCTAGATCATAATAGTAGAGCGAGCCAAACTTCATTCCGCGTCAGTGCCAAAATCTGTAAAGTTCCCAAGCAGTTAAACTGGGGAAATCTTACTGGGCAAATTTTTATTTCTATTCTTTTAACCACAACGAGATTGTTTTATGGGCTGCGGAAATGGCAAGCACATGTGATTGCTCTTTTTTCTTTCTTTCACATTTGGCCCCTATTTTGCACTATATGCTGGTTAGAATCTAATCGGGCTGTTTAAGTGAAGCGACTACAAAATTAATGAAAATGGAACACACTTCACACAGTTCTGCACACAGTTCCCAGCTACCTCTCCCGGCACCTAGCTCATCTTTATTTTTTGTAGGACTTTAAAACTTGTTGGATTTGTGGGGTGTTATAGTTTGGCTTGACTTGGACTTTTTTTGTGGGGGTTTGGGAAGTGTTTTGGGTTTGGTTGGTTGGTTTGTTTCTTTGGTTGTTGTTTTCTTACATGTCAAAGCACTGCTGAATCCCTTCCTTGACGATGAGGGTTTCCAGAACAGAGAGGGAAAGGGGTCTTTCTGCTACTTAGGGCCCAGAAGATAACTGTCTCCTGCTAAGTCTGACACAAGAGCATACATGACACTGGGAAAAATATCCTTCATCCTGTAAGTATCCTTTTGGCTTCTGCCAGTTTTCCTCAGCTGCGGATTAATCTCCATTTTACAGAAGATTCTTGTTTTGGGGGGATGCAGGCACTTCCCAAGGCACTGGCCGCTAGAGGATGCTCCTGGTCCAGTGTTGGATTGCAAGGTCCCTGGGGCCCCGCA
Organism: Buceros rhinoceros silvestris; assembly: GCF_000710305.1. NCBI lineage: Eukaryota > Metazoa > Chordata > Aves > Bucerotiformes > Bucerotidae > Buceros > Buceros rhinoceros. The sequence continues at coordinate 6,261 of NW_010393283.1, read as the reverse complement.
TCCTCCTCCCAGACACAGACCCCAGCCCAGCTCCCCGGAGAGGAGATCACCTATCAGGCATTACCCACGTAGCCTGGGATATGTAAAATGCAACTGTGTGCTGGGGAGAGCTGGGATATTTTTCACAGTCTAAATGGAAAAGAAATTCCATTCAATTCACAGACAAAAATATAAAATTCTAATGACAATAAGAGAAACACATTGTAGGAATTTGAATGTGTTTCTTCTGGTGAAGTCCTTGGGCTTATTAAGGTGATACATTTAATGGCATATTTGCAATGTGCCCCACAACATCGAAGTACCGCTGTGAACGGTCACACTTTGGTTATTTGGATGTTCAGCTAGCTTTCATTTTTTGTCCAGTCTTTTTAACGGATCCAAATCTCAGGGCTCAAATGAGACTTCTGTTTTATTTTTAATTCAATAAGGGACTATTTAGCATGTATAGTTTTTTACAAAAGGCACACACATGAAATTAGTTCCATATATTAAATAAAAACCGACCATACCCCACCAAAACTCCTCTCCCAAACCAACAAATGCCTTAAGTGAAAAGCAAAGCATAAAGTTTAAAAAAGCCTTATATGGAAATATCCTTCTTCTAGTCCTCTATTGCCTTCAAAAATTCTATCGTAGCACATACAAGTTCTCTGACATACAGAGCACAGGATTTTGTATGGCATGAAAAATTATGTAGAAAGAGTATTTTTAAGGTAGCAAAGTGGATTACTCAGAAGTTCTAGGTCATTTGAGGTCACTTAAGATAGCTCATTTGTTCACGTGCATTAACTATGTAATCATGCACTGCCTCTTTCTCTCTCCCCATGTCCTCACCTCCTGTGGGATTTCTGCCTTTCCAGACTACAAGTTAGACCTGCCCAGAGACAGACAGGCTTGTGCAGTGGAATAGTCTGTTCATTTCTTGCAGTTAGATGGCAAGTACTAGATAAATGAAAGACTACAGGAAAGGAAATACATAGGTGAAAAGTTAGATAAGGCTCTGAAAAATAGGACTGTAGTCTTGTCTCTGACACCAATGTTTAGCAAAGTCAGTAAATTTTTCATATCATGTGTGTATTCCCCAGCTTCTGTGTGCTGACTGGGAGATCCTACACTCTGATTAATCAGAAGTGTTGAACACCCACATCTACTCCTGAAGTCACTAGAGAGTTGTGTTTTGAGTCTACAGAATAATGAATAGTGCTATCTACTATTCCAGCTCATGTGCCAGATGTCTCAGATTTTCTGTACATGTATCTCTCTGACCGTAATATCAGTGCAAATCTTTTGTCATCTGTAAAAGACAGATGCAGACTTTTTCAAGGCTGCAATAAAAATAATATGTATGAATCACTTGTACCCTCTAACGATAAGCATCAAACAAATGCCTGGACAAAGTAAATATATTTATCTTCAGAGCAGGTTTTGAACCACATATAGGAAATAAAGCCCACTATAAAGGATTGCAATATGAGCAATGGGACAAAAGAAAACACTGCAGAGTGAGCTGCTCTTAAAATGAGCATTGTCTGTCTTGTGCATTAAATAAAGCAACATTAGTACTACGTATTAAAAGGCTGTATCATTATTTATTATTAATATTTATTAATCAAGCCTAGATAAGCTTTTAGGCTGAGTTTAAATTGTACATTAATTCGGCAATTTCCTAACCCCTATGTACTGGATTCTTTAAGCTGACTAATAGTGCTTATCGTGTGTGTGTGCGTGTGTGGAGTAAATCAAAAGGAAACAATCTGAGCACCTTCAGTAACATCAGGCTAGCATTTTTTAGTAAGGAAGGTTGTACATCTCTCGGTGAGATTCTAAAATATGGTTTAATTCTGATTTTTCCTCTCCTATTTAGTTCCTTGAGTAAATTGTACAAAAGCAAAAGCCACTTCCAGCCACAAGCAGCAAGGAACTTAGCTGTTTAAGAAAAGAAGTTATGTAGGAATGGGACTGTTCTCCCTGGTTGGAGGTTCATATGCCTTCTACAGTCACTATTCTCAACATGATCTTCCCTTTCTTAAGAAGAAGGACAGAGTTCCCGTGTTTCTGTCCTTTATTTCTGCATTTCACTACACGTAAACAAAACAATTTTATGGCACGTGCTAGGTGAGTTTGCTTCCTGATGCTCAGGAAGCATCAGACTTACCACACACGCTCTGCAAAGCTGAACGGGGTGATGAGCAGTGTCTTTCCAGAAGCGTTAGCCTGAACTGCAAGTACACAGTGACGCTACGTGGACAGCTACCTCCACCTTTGCTCTTTTGTCTTTCTGTGCAACTCATATGCAGAATTTTGTAAGCTTGCAGTTAAGCAAATTGCTCTCTAAACTATTGAAATGAGACACTGGAAGATTTGCAGATGGGTTTGGGTGGGTGTGCTAAGTTAAGAAACCTCCTTTAGATCAGCCAGCAAACTCAGCTGCCTTCTTGCATCTACAACTTGTAAAATGCTTAAACACTCAAATCCAGCAAAGTAACCCAGAAAAAATGATTGAAGCTGTAATTCATAAAACAGAATAATTCACTCCATTTGTATGTGTTAGGACACAAGAGATGTTTGTTTTTTACGTCTTTCTAATTTGGCCTGGGATATACTTGCAGGATACAGAATACGAGCTGTGATTCTTATCTGTAGTATCCCTTTTTTTCATTATTTGAATATGTTTTGTTTTCTCACCAGTGTAGTTGTAACAGGAGTGTGAAAGAAAGGTAACATCAATAATACTAATTTTAAAATGTGTTCTGGAGCCTATGTTACAGCTGCTGACTTTTGCTCTGAAAATAAACTGGTGTATACCTTCCATCGAAATAGAGAAATAAAAACTTTAGGAGAACAAACGGCAAAAAAGCTTAATGTATATTCTCAAGTGATTTAGGAACCATACTCTAATTTACTGCCTAAATAGTGTTTACAAAGATATTTAGCTCCTAATTCACCCTTCATGTCAGGAGACCTTCCCAGGAGGGGTAAAAGAATGGTGGCAGCTGTGGAGGTTCTTAAAGTATTGTCATTATTTAAGGTAATTTTTTAACAGATTACAGATTCATTTCTGGAACTTAATCTTGAAATTAGAAAACATGCTGGAGGCTTTTGAAATTTCATATCACAGAGGCAGGAAAAAAAGGAGGTTGCAAAGCAGAATAGATTTCTTAAATCAGGTTAGAAAATTTCCATCAGTTCCTAACTCTTTGAAAGCTGCTAAGGTTGAAGTTACTTTTATTACTTTTGTGTTTTTCTGCAGTGATAGCATTTTGTTACGCTATTGAGCAAGTTACAGTGTGCTTTCCTGGTCTTTTATCTTTGGTTGGATTTCAGTGTCTTGGCTTGAGGATGAATATCTTTTTAATAATGTCTTTTTTAATATGTCTGCTTTTATGAGTAAAGGTATTTCAACAACCTTAACTCTAGTCAAGTGAAACTTTTTGTGAAAGAATATATAAAACTGAAACTTGGTCCTCTTTGTGGTCTAGGGGGTTGTGCTCTGAGAGGTAGTGAGGCAGGAGGGGATCATGGAGCCCTGCTTGCACCCTGGGGGAACAGCAGAACATTTCCAGGTTGTGGCCTCCACTGGTACTTGTGGCAGAGAAAACCACATGCTGTGGGCACCAAATTCCCAAAGCCCTACATCAGGCCCTACATATCATGCCCTGACTTGGTGTTCCTGTTCCAATGTATCCTTGCTTTTCCTGAAATCCCCTGTTTTCCTGTGAGGTCAAACTCAGATAGTCACCACTGTCTTATCCGCGTCCATAAGGCAGTCAGGAGTGAGTGCTGGTGCTTTGTAAATGAGTTGTTTGGGGAGATTGGTCAGGGTGGTTCAAAAAGATGGGATGGCCCCACCTCACTGCTGGATGGGCAGTGTGGATGGGCAGCCTACTACTCTGGCCAGCAGACTGAAACATGATGGACTGACAAGCTGCTTGTCCATGCAGCAGTGATGGCTGGTCTGGCAGAGGTGAGTGACTGCCCCTGGGGATAGAGGCCCGTTTGGGGGACCATGAGCATCAGCTCGCTGGGATGATGTTTGCTGGTAGGCGGTGGTGACAGTGGGAACACTGCTTCCCCATTTTTTTCTTGATTAATTTCAATGAAAACCTGTTGGTCAGAATAGTCCTGTTGGCAATGTATGATGTGACGTGGAACCAAGTATGTACTTCAGCCATTTTTCATGCGTTTTGCTAAGAATGGGTCATGCAGTTTCACTGGAAGGTTTCAAAGATTAAACCATCAGAAAAGGCAGACCTGGTGACTGATATTCTCTGACCCCAAGACCTACCAAAGGCCATAGTGCCACACTAAATAAAGCCCTCTCAAGCTCATCGCTTGTGTTGGGCTTTGACACAGATTTTTAAAAAGATGATTAGGCTTGACTTAAAGACTTCCAGGATTTATCTACCATGTCCATAAAGAGGCAGTTTTAATCAACGTTTATTCTTGGTGTTGAAAATGTCCTTCCCCTAATAAGAATATGTCCATCTTCCTCATACAACAAATTATTTTATATAAATAGCTTCTTCCCACCTACATACCAGAAGGTACTCGTTGATTTGACTTAATTAGTTGTTTTTAATAGATACAGCTCTGGTTTATAGACAGAATGTGATCTGGTAGCAAGAGGCTTCTCTTTGTTATGATATTGTGAAGTCTTCCTTGTAAAATACAAATATCCAAGAACATAGGTGGGCTTCTCCTGTCAATGCAAGTCAGCGTGACAATGAAACTGTGTTTTCTGTCTGTATAAAAGGCATTGGAACAGCTCTGCTCAGCTCAGTCTTCAAGAAACATGAATAATAAGAGCAAATACTTTTGTTTTTCATTCTTTATGACACATTACTGCAGACATTTGAACCTCACCAAAGTGGATATAAAATTCTGGGACAGCAGCACGAGTCATCAGCAAAGCAGTTATGTTAGGTGCCACAATGTGCAGACTCGGATCCACTTGTAAAGTCCAGGACGCCCAGCAATCGGGTTCTGCTGAAATGGACAGGATTACGGCAAAGGCCCCAATTCAAGCAGGGAGAAGCTCTCATTTCCACTTGGCTGTGCGGTGCTCTGAGTGCCCGCAACAAGGGGAACAAAAAGTCTGCAACTGCTTTCTCATGCCCTTCTGCATATAGCCCACACTACAGAAAAATAGATTTTTGTTAGTTTAGCCATCTTAACTCTTTGATAAAAGCTTTACTGTTCTCCAGTAGGAGATCCACTATATTAATGACTCTTCATACAATATACCTTATAATTTTAGCCCTGAAGATTGCACTTCCTGACTTGCTGTGGGGGTGTCTCAGTCTCCTGTTTCCTATCTCTGTTGAGCTATTGCATTACAATAATCTGTCAAAGATGGGCAAGGAAATGAGGCACCTCAGGTGGCTGACACAGCCGCGTAGATATCCTTCTGGTTTTGCTGAGTGTTTACATACCTCCAAAGTTTGGATGTGTCTGAGCTGGATTAGATATACAGTATGTTTGTAACACCTTAATCTTTTATTAATGTCAGCTCTGCTTGCACATGAAAACTATACAATTTTAGCAACTGCTATGACCTATAAATACAGTTTCTTTGCCGTGGATGCAGTCACGATGTCAGCTTATGGCAGACATAATTGCATGTGCGCTGCAGTTGTACACATTTAATGTTGTGGTCAAAAAAAAATTATTGCAGCTCTTACAAATTGGCTAAGGCAGTGAAGTTTTTGAAAGAAATCAGTCTGAGATGGAGGAGCTTTGTTTGAGATGCATGATATGATGTTTTTCCCCTTCCTAAAGTCTCCAGACTGCGCATGCTGTCTGCGTCCCGTTGCCATTCCACAGCAGCATTAGAAATGAGAGTGTAGGGGAAAAGAAACCATCACAAGGTGGTTGTCCCAGCGGTAGTGACTGGCACTGGAATAAACTACGTAGGATCTATAATAACTATGTGGTAGAAGTCTGGCTAGTAAAATTGACGACTGCAGCTTAAAGAATATACATTGTCATACTACAGAATACACTTTATGGTACTAATAGCAGTGAATGTCTAACTACTGCAAGTATCCTATGGCCTAAATTAGTGTGTAGTTTTCAAATTAGACTCTCCTACTCCTTTTTCTTACAGTTTTGTAGAAGTGCGTTTGTTACAGTAGAGTGTAGATGGCTTTATATTCATGTATTTTTTGTTGTTCTAAAACAAAATATAAAATAGAAAACAAAAATATAAATAAAAATAATTATATAAAATGTAATAAATATATATAATATTTTTATAATAAA
>NW_010393282.1:6384-7646 GCF_000710305.1 Buceros rhinoceros silvestris | reverse complement strand
GCAGCAGCAGCAGCAGCAGTAGCAGCAGCAGTAGGTGGGCTGACCATCCCCTGTGCCTTTTGGGGTTTGGGAGTTGGAAGTGGAGGAATGAAAACTGGACCTGGGAAAGGTGAAGCTGCTTTAATTTTGCCTTTGTTTCTCACCACTTGAATCTGTTTTGACTGACAACAAATTAAAATGCTTTTCCCCAAGTTACGTCTGCATTGCCCACGACGGTAACTGTTTAAGTGATCTCCTTGTCCTTATCTGTGAGATTTTCCATTCCGTGTTCTCTGCCATCCTCTTCAGGTGGGGGAGCGAGAGCACAGCTGGGTGGGCACCTGGCGACTGACCAAGGTCAACCCGCCATATCTGGGTATTCCCTTTCAACTGTTGACTTTCAGGAAGGTCCTAGTGCAGTCCACACAGTTCCTTGGAGCCAGCAAAGCTCAGAGATCTCTGCAAAAGCAATAGGTACTATGAAGGTAAAAAACATGCTAGAATGATGCAAGGCAAAGAACGAAAATGAGACAACACAGGATTGTTAGCTTGTGAGAAATCGTTTTGGCTTTCGCGCTGTCCTGGTGTCGCGGTTTGAGAAGGGGGGCTGTTTCCCCCGTACCGAAAGGATGCGACGAACTGGTTTTGGCTGGGAATCCTGCCAAACCGCACAGAAAACTTCTGATGCTCATTACAGGTACTGATAAGAGCTCGTTAGGCTTCTCGGGCTAAGGAATATAACACAGGCTACGTATATGCAATAGACGTTTAATGAGAGAGATGCCCTTGAAGGTAAAATCGGACTGGGAAAGGGACAGAAAGGAAAAAAAAAGGAGAATACATCTCGAATGGGCTAATTCCCGCCGCTTACAAACTTCACCCCACACTGGCTCACCACGCCGGGGCGGGGGGGAACGCAAATGTCCGCCTGTAGTTGTCCGTTGCCTGCGCCGTAGCTCGATCATGGGTGCTCCTGGAGGCAAACCTGTCTGCAAACAGACCTCTTCTCCTTCTGGGGTGGCTGTAGGGAACTTCGGCCAAGGATACTGCTTCCAGACTCCCCCGTGTACACATCTGCACTGTGGGTTAGCCAAATTGCGTCTTAGGGGAATATCTCTAATTCCCGGCGCGTAGGGGCTGCTTCATCCGCCACAGGAATAAGGGGTACCGCTGGGTCCATCCATCAGGGCAAGACAGTTCATTAGACCACCCCCGCCAGGAATCGGCAGTAAATGGAGAAGGTCTTACCCATGTTGCAGAAGGAGTCTTTTACTGCTTCAGGG
>NW_010393282.1:2681-6155 GCF_000710305.1 Buceros rhinoceros silvestris | reverse complement strand
CGAGACTTCTCGCACGCCCCCTTTTATGACTTCATTCACGGAGGCGTAGTCCTTCTTCCCGGAAGCCTGGGAGAACCACAGCTCTCTGGGAAGAAGAAAGCTGGACAACATGGGAGCATCCGGTTCCTCCATGTTGAACCCAGGACATTATGCAAGGCAAAGAACGAAAATGAGACAACACAGGATTGTTAGCTTGTGAGAAATCGTTTTGGCTTTCGCGCTGTCCTGGTACACAGCTTTGGTACAGGAGGTCCCCCCTGAAAGCTGTGCGTAATTCAGTCGAGTGAAAATGCGCAGAGGCAAACCAGGACTGTGACAGGTTGCGATACATGCCTGATAGAGGAGGCAGCGTGCAAGAGAGGTCAGCAGTGATAATCTGGAAGCCGTTCTTCAAAACACGCTGTGGCAGACAATGAAATTCTTCTCTTGTTTTGAGAGAGTGAGAACATCCACCTACTTGATCGTCATGCAGAACTAACCCTCACAGGTTTCCCCCTGTTCTCGTCAGAGAGTGTTTCTTAGGCAGTGTATCGTGTGAGGTTAAGAACAACTCTGACACACTGCACAGCATCGTTCTTCATCCTTCTGGTTCTCTTCGAAAGCATCTTTTGTATTGCATTGGTGCTGGTGACTTGGTAATAATCCAGGTTGTTATCTAATTTACGTGAAATGCCACAGATGGAGTTTACCTCTGTCTGGAGTTTCAGTCTGTGGAGCTCTTCGTTGCCCATGCAGGATGCCATAATAATCAGCAAACCTTTAGTCAAATCAGGTTGCATAGTGGGATGGTATCAGCAGAACGTTGTTACATGGCTAAGTTTAAAGGTGAAGAGGCCGAGGTGTTACAGAAAACCAGCCCAGGAACTTCATTTTATTCATATCTTCTTGTCTTAGGTACTGACTAAAATGTTGCTCCATTGAATTTTTGAAGCACATTGTGCCTTCTGTTATCTCACATTATTGCTTACTCTTCTAATTAGAAACTCGCTGTATTCTAGAGGGGGTAGTGGGTGTTTCTCAGTTCCACAGGTTCTAAATGTGACCCTTAATTATTCAGTCATTTTCATTTTTCATGAAAGTTCATGCTGATAACCTGCCTACCCCCAGTATGCCAGTCTTTAGATATTTCGGGGTAGTACTGCTGGATAATACTATTTATACCCAAACTTGCAGTGAAATAGTCTTTAAACTACCTTTGGCAAGAAGCTTTAAGCTGAAATACTGTAGTGATGACTCCTGTGCTTTTCCCGATGTGCTAAAATCTAGAGAGGACACTGCATGAAGGGCTTTTCTGAGATAAGACTGAAGAAACAGGCGATGTAAGTGCAGGTTCAAATATTTTCCGAGCTAAAGTGGAATTGCCCTGAGCATTTCACTAGAAATTAAATTTGAGCACACGGTATCTGGCAATTAATAGCAAATTAAAACTATCTTTATAAGCAGTGATTAGACAGTCTTTAGTTGTCATTACTTCGTATTCTGGTGGCAAAGCAAATTTATTAAAATTTGCCAACACTGAAATAAACACAAGTAAATATTGTGCTCAGTGAAATTTTACTCATATGTAATAATGTCTAGGTTAAAATCCATTTGGGATTCTTTCTATTTTGGAACAGGGATTAAAACGAATCTGAGTCATCTTGCTATTCATTAAGTAGCTTACTACTGCTCCATCGTAAATAATAAATGATGTGCTGGGAAGACTCATCACTTGTTAGTGGAATTTGAATATCAGCAAGTAAGTTAATAGATACAAGTAAAAAGCAAGCGAATGTCAGCATAAAATGTCTTTCAAGCTTTCTAAAGCTGTACGGTGACGATGAGTTTTGGATGCCTTCTATCGCCTAAGAAAGAGGAACTGACCAAGATCTACCTGTTTCCCGAGTTTTCCATCCCCATACTTCGTTAAAACTAGCTATAAGTGACAGCAGTGTAGAATATTGAGTTTCTTGGGCTTACCCGTGAAACTGGATGATTTTCATATGTTCAGATAAGCTCGTTCTGTAAGATCCTTAAGATGTCACAAACAGCTGCATACTTCGGCTCCTGTTAGCAGAGAAACCTCATTACGGAAAGTCAAGGCATTATAGATAGATATGCGTTAATTACCACCACCACTCCCAAAACCCCCAGCCCACCCCATCAACATCCCCCTCACCCCCTCCGCCGAGATCTCTACCCCGTTTCTGGGGTCAAATATCTTAGAACTGTTATGGGAAATCCTGGAAAGATAAAGGGATGGTGCTGTTAGTAGAAATAGCTCTTTCGTTGTCCCTGCTCCCCGTCCTTTCCTTTTCAGTCTCCTGTGCATGGAGTTCTCTTTGTGAAGCCAAATCACGTTTGTAAATTTTGGAGGTGTGTGGATTAAACTACCGTAGGCTCTGTTGGATGCATGAAAGCACTGATGACACTAGGAAATTTATACTTTACCCTGCTAATTGTTGGAAAATATGAGCCCTTGATTGGTATGCAATTAGAAGTGTAACATTCTGTTGAACATATCACACGGCATATGGCGTGTTAAGTAGCAAATTCTCTGATTTAAATTGAAAAAAGTAGGTAGTTCTGTATATTAGCAATTTTTGTAGGGAATGAAAAATTTTGGATTTTTCTAAATGTCAGAGGGGAAAAAGCCAATTTTTACTTTGGTAATCTAAACTTGGTTTATGTTTGATAAAATTTCCGTTCTCCAACAATAAACAAACATAAAAGAGAAAAACCCCAGAATATAGTTAATTGTGCTGTTAGTTCCAACTAACCAAAACTATGCCTTTTATGAAAAAAAGTTAACTACCTACCACATCTACTTTAATTCAAAGGAGTTAAAAATGCTGAAGCAAAAATGTAATTGCAGAACCAGATCAAAAGCGAGCCAGAGGACCATGAGTGGAATTCATTGGTGGGCGGTTGGATGGTGCACTCTTTGGTCAGTTAAAAACATAGAATGGATCCACAGGTAGATGATCCTTTCTTCCACAACCTCCACGGCTGGAAGGCTTGATCCACCTCCTAGTCTTTCAGTACCCATTCTCTGATCACTGCTTTTTTTTTTTCATGGTGTGTTTTGGGCTGTTTGGGAAAAACGTTTTCACATATACACGCAGGTGCTGCAGGGAACACCCTGCTGTCAGCGGCTGCAGTCTTGCTCGTGTGGCCCCAGGGCTGACGAGTACTTACAGTCCGTACGAGTCCGTTTATAAGACGTGGCTCGTTGAAAGACAGCTCGGTAGTGCAGACGAAGACGGGAGCATCTGAGGATGAGATCGCTTCCTTTCACAGTGAACATGCGGGGTTACACGTGTCTTCAAGCGTGGTTAGTCTTGCAGGGGGTTGCGTTTCATTGACTGACTGCACCCACACAGATTTTCATCAGTAAGTTTAAAAATCTTTGAACGCTTCAGACACGTTTTTGTTAACAGGGTACCCAACAAGTTTGTCATTTCTCGTATTTGTAGATGGTCGATTTATCTCTTG
>NW_010393282.1:0-2595 GCF_000710305.1 Buceros rhinoceros silvestris | reverse complement strand
AGCAGGGAATGTTTTTCTTCTTCCTCAAAGTTTCTGACTTCCTAGTCAGGCTTTCACTGTGGCTGTGTTGGGATAACTCACCACTTAAAAGATGTGCCTTATTGCTGCTTTAATTTACATCTCATCTCCAGTCTTTTTCCCATGCCATAGTATTTGTGAGATGTCAATCTAATGGAGTATTTGCCAATGTATCCCATAGTAACCTGGTCCCGCTGGCTTTATTAAGTGTTCATCCTGAAGTGGTGAGTAGGATTCCCATTCTTCTTGTGTCCTCATCCTCCCTGCCTTTGTCACCCTCCTACTTCAGTCACCAAGAGCTGACTCCTGCCACAGTACAGCTGGGTGTCGCAGAGCCGCAGCCGAGCCTTGTGACAACTTGTGTCCCTGTCTTCAACTGGGCAGGAAAGAAATTTTTTCTACACTAGCAGATAACTGATCATTTATTGTGCTTGAGTACTGACATCAGTTCTGTTGTGACTTTGTGCTTCATTTTGGCATTGCATTATACAGTCAATTTGGCATTGAACTGGAGAAAATGAGAATACTAGGAAGCTGATTCCTCAAACTATTAATTTTACATCAGACGGCTCTCCAGAATGTTACATGGAGAGAAGGGAGTTCTTGTTCGTTCTGCTTCGCTCACCAAATTGCACAGTTACTTTGGAAATCTTAAATCTAGTAAATTTGACATCAGTTTGTGCTACAAAGCCCGAGGTTTGGTGTCGGTTGTTCGTGTTGTCTGTTGTAGTCAGTAATCCTTTTAATGAAGAGCTTTTAGCGATGAAGAGGTTCTATTTATAGTAAAGCCGTTAGAGCATAAAGCTCCTCATTGCTATTCTGCAGCATGTAGCTGTAATGTTTGTTAGTGGAGAAAAGCTATTTTTAGCTGCAGCATTGAAAGCCGAGGCTGAAAGGTCAAGAATCCTCGCGGGGATATGTTCTGCCACATCAGTGCTATCGCACAGCTGCTGTTTACTCTCTTACCGTTCTTCAGTAACAAGAGGATTTCGTTATTGTGACAGTAAAGGTATAAAGCATCTAAAGGATTTTGTGCATGAAATGAATACTCCGGGAAGGATGATGTATCCACTCACATTAAATGTTCTCCTTCTCCGTAAGTGGATGATTTTATTTTAGGTTTATTTTAGGTATCAGTACCTATTTGTCAAAACGCTCATTCTAGGAAAGTTTTTTATTCAAGGTGGTAAGACCTCACGCAAGCAAAGGGCAATCTGCTGAACTAGCGAAGAATTTAAGTCCACGCTGTTCTGCCTGACATCTTCACCGTTCATTTTCTTAGCAGCGTACTGAACGGAAGACATGATATCAACGTGTAGTTTGCTGAAGAAAAAAGAGCCTGGAAATTTCTGCTGGTTATTTGAGGACCAGGATTGTGAGTGGCGGTGATTATATCTGCCGCGGGACAGCGCGCAGCACACTGGATAGGTACTCAGCAGGCACAAACCGATCATGTGGCCCTGTCCAAACAGAATACGATAGTTGATATGTAAAAGAGAGAAGAGAGCGGGGAAAAAAGGGGTAATTATAGGAGTACAAGGCTGCATATATTAGCCGAGCGTACAGTGTGGAGGCTTCAGAGGGTTTTCTAATATCTTTATAGAAAAATCAAGGGGGAGAGAGATTAATTGCCACATTGAGAAAATTAGGGCTGTGTGATCAAAGGAAAGGCAGAGAAGACATGTCCTCTTGACAGATGGCTTATAAAAACGAGAAGATTTTTCAGAGGATACGAGTCTGGAGTTTTGTGCTGCTTGAGAGACATAGGCACTGTCATCATATTTTAAGAATAATAAGCTGCTGTGTAACCAAACATCACGTAGCACAGGAAAAGTATGAGTAAAATAATACACTGATAGGTACACTTCCTTCCCAGGACATAATGAAATTAATGGTAGTTCTCTAAGAATTGCTTCGAGGTTTTGCTGCTGGCAGTCTTTATCTTCTGACACGTGGAGTCTGTTATCACATGCATTTCAAAACAGGTTCCTTCTTATCAGGCAATTGTTTTAATTCTACATTTTTTTGCATACCCAGAACAGTTTTTACCACCATCTTTTACAAGCTTTCTCTATAGGCAGTGTTTGACTTAGTCCACCTGGTTGTAACTGTTAGGTTGCTCTGTCTGTAGGATCGTGCCAGGCAGCAGCACAGAGTGAGCACGCATTAACAGGCAGCTCCTGTCCTCAGGATCTTATGCATAAATAAAACAAAAATTGGAAGATTGTCAAAAAAGAATTGTAGGAATTGAAGAGAGAAGAGTCGAGTGGTCTCGATTCTATAATTATTTTCTTTTGTACTTGAACAAGATTTAGGTAAATGGGCATTGGCTGAAGGAACTGGCAGAGGAAAGGAGGGTATGGCTTTATGAAAAGAAGACATTAATGGATTGTTCCTCTCCAAACTGACAGATGTTGCTTAGTCCCATTATCTCTCTCACTCTCACGTGAAAAAAAATCACGTGTTTCTGGCTCTGTCCCTTCATGGCACAGTGACTCAATTCAGCTCAGTAAAAAAGCAGAAACCTCCCCCTAGAAACAACCCAGGAAAAGAAAAAAAAAGTAGTTTCTCTTTTTT
>NW_010393281.1:0-4483 GCF_000710305.1 Buceros rhinoceros silvestris | reverse complement strand
CTGCGCCCCGGCGGGCCCCGACCTTCCCGGGGCGCTGGGCCCTTCCCCGGGCGGGCTCTGCGGAGCAGGGCTTGCCGCGGGGCGGGGGTTGGAGTAAGGTCCTGGGCTGTAGAGGCGTTATCTGCCAGGCGAGGTTCCCTGGCTGTCCGTACAGCTCCGTGCTTGGGTCCCCCAGGCGCGTTTTAGTCATGGGTCACTTTCCTCTTCGCCGTGGAGTGTTGGCTGGTGGCAGTTCTTGGGCCTTATTTGTAATATTCCCAGGAAGAGTTCCATAACTTAAGGCCACTTTCAAAGGTTAAAAGGTTCTGAAAACTCCTGTAGGCAGGTTAACGTCCATACCTTTCTTTCTCCAAAAGCCTCTTGGGTCATGCTTCAAACTGCGTTTCTATCATAGAGAAAGACATTTTTCTCTTAGCCTGTTCTTTCTCTTCTGAACTTCCTGCTTGAAATTCGGTGTTGGTTTTATGGGATAAGGTTTAACTTACCAATACAGTTTTAAATCTGTACAAGACAAGGATGTAGTCTTGTTAATTCCCACAACATCTGACTCAGACATCTCTTTTATAACCTAAAGAGAAAAATATTCTGTAGCACAGTTAATAACTGGGAGAGCAATTCATAGATAAATACAGTGTTTAGGGAAGTTCATTGCCTGTTTTGAAAATTACTAAATGCCTGTGGTCGAGGGCCACAATCTGAAGGATCACAGATTGTTGATCATCTTCAGAGTGTTGTTTGTAATGCATTTCTGTGCAAGCTTTGGATATTGAGAACTTGTGCCAAAAAAAGACCTTTAAATTATTACCATCTCTTATGATGATTAAGTACCATAGTGTTTTAAGTATTTCATAATACCAGGCAAGCTTGTAACATTTAAAGCTGCTCTATACAGTTTGAAATAAAAAAAAAAAAAGTAGCAATAAATAAATTTTGGCAGAGGTGAAGTTTTCTGTTAACTGATAAAGTGATCTGATCTGATAAATATTATCCATGCTTTGTGCTGTAGCTTAGTTTTGTAAGTGGTATCTTCAGTTGTCCTCTGGCCAGACACGCTTAAGGAAACCTATTAAGGTGGTAGATCATGATTGTCATTTATGACCCTGAATGTTCTGATTTTTATTTGTCGATAATTTGTGTTTTACATCATTCATTTATTATGTTATACTTCCTTATTTGGCTAATTTGAATTAGTGCTTTGCCCTTATGATTTTTTTCTTTCTATTCTTTTGTCTAGAGTCTGACACTTAACATTTCTGCATGTCTTTCAGATGATGTATCCACACATTTTTATTTCTACCACCCTTAGCAATGTTTTGTCCTATAACAACTGGTGGAGCTTAGGGTCTGATTCTTTGCAAAATCTTCTGCTGAATGTATCTTCTTTCTTCTCTCGCTTTGGCTTTTCTAAACTGTCTGTTCTTCCATTTCTGCCCATATCGCTTTCCAGAACAGCAGAGCAGTGCAAAGAGAACAATGAGAAAGCTCTCCCTTGATGGAAGAGCTGCTGTTTGTAAGGGCAGTTTAAAACCCCTACCTTTGCCTGTGTGTTTTTTGAAATATGTGTTGAAAAGGACATGCAAATTGTTCCCTGTTGGCCTCTACAGAGAGGTTTGTATTTACAATTACGTGTATTCCTTCCTGAGCTGCAGCACTGTGTTGCTAATAAGAATTTGCTGCCTTTTCTCCCTCTCCTCCCTCTCAGATTTTTTTAAGAGCAAGAGAATTATCTTGTCCCCATATGACAGTAAGGCAAGCAGTGAACTAGTTGATATTCTGAGAAATCTTAGTCATTTCTCTGGTAAGATCATTGGATAATTCTTGTACCGTGTATTTGTTGTATTCATTTTGGCTGTTACTCATTCATACCTCTCTTACTCCGCACGAGGTCTGTGGAGCTGGGGTACGTGCTAGTATTTGCAGCACATCCTGTTTCAGTGCTGTCTGCCTAAAGCAGACACCCTCAGCTGAGCTCTTCTCCGTGGGCACAGACCTAGCACAGGCTACTTCCCCAGTAAGCTGATTTTTCTCCTTGTGGTGCAGTTGGTTGGTTTGTATTTTACTAGATTTGAGACTGTCTGTAAGAACTTACTAAATAAGGTGAGTGAACAGCAAATGCTTTCTCAATGACTTTAAGGGAATTGATGTTCGAAGTTTACCTTTTCTGACATTTGCTGTGTGTTTTGGTTTAGCATTTTCAAAGCTTTTCCCTAATTTACATGTAACTTCATGCTTAAACTTCAGCTACGCTTTTGCCTAAAGTTATGATGGTTCACGGTGTCCCACACTGCAGCTGTCGTTAGTGAGGTTACCTGGAAACATCACTCCTTTACATGCTGACAATGCATGTGATGGTGGTCGTAGTATGAATGCACGCTTACAGAAAATTGTGTGATGAATCTTTCATCTGGAGTTGCACTGGAAAATTTCCCAACGCTCTACAATTGCTAAGCTCAGGGAAATGCT
Organism: Buceros rhinoceros silvestris; assembly: GCF_000710305.1. Lineage (NCBI taxonomy): Eukaryota > Metazoa > Chordata > Aves > Bucerotiformes > Bucerotidae > Buceros > Buceros rhinoceros. The sequence continues at coordinate 2,020 of NW_010393281.1, read as the reverse complement.
GGTGTAGTTCTTGAAAATGCTGCAAATTTGTGTATTAACTCCTTCAGTTAAAAGAATAGTTCTTGGATGCAAGTGCAGTACTTGTGTACCCCAGGGAAAGGAACGTTTACCAGCTGTAGTCATTTCTTTAAACGTGTCTTGAACCTGTAATGTATTCTTGAAGTTGTGCAACTTAGTGTTATGTTCCTAGGTTTGGATCTCAGGGTTTTTAAGCAGCGTTTCCTTAGTGGTCAGTGTTTGCATGCCGATGTCTTGGTACACATCTTCAAATGAGCATTGTGCTCTTTGAATCACAGAAACGCTGCTGCCAGTAATATTTATCCTTTTAAGAAGGGATCTAAGCCAATCATGTTTACCATGGAAGGTACAGGATGCATAGGCAACATGCTTGAACAAACGTTTCCATTTTCCATGGCTTCATAGACAATCATTCATGCTGCTCCATAATGTTGCTATAATAGCAGAAATCTCTTAAATGCCAACAGCTGAAAAAAGCCAAGAGGCAGGTTAGAAAGGTGGGGAGATGGTGAACTGAACATAGAGCCTGGCAAGGGGAGCACGTTCCTGGCGAAGGAGAGTTGTGCTGTTGTGCAGCGTGGAGGAGTGGCATCAGGACAGATGCTTTTTCATCAACATTGAAACTAAAGTGAAGTAATTTAGAATCATCGAAAGGTAGCTGAGGTGATACACCTTCTGTTTGTAGTTGTGTGTATTGGTCAGAGCTTGTCGCTTCAGTAGTGCAGGCAGGTTGTCGGGCTGGGATCTTCGTGGCTGTTGACGTTTTGGTAGTGCCGTGTAGGACTATTGGAGAAACCCCCAGTCCTATCTGCACAGGGACCTCATTAAGCTGGTCTTTTTTTGATCAAGGTAAATCCAGTAAATTCCTCTTCTCATCCTGCTGGTTTCCTGTGATAGAAATCTTGATTCTGGTGTTTGCCTCAAGGTTCGTTATTCTTCATGGGGAGCTAAAGGTTGGGCAAAGTTGGGACTCATGGTGTACGTAAGCACATTCATTGCTGAACTGCATTTTTGTAAGGCAGGTTTTTCTCCGAAATGAGAAAATACCATTGCCATCTGCTGCCTTTGCATACAGCAGGGCTCTTTCTGGGCCATAACACAGAGACAGAATTAGCAGGTGCGTGGGTTTGCTGGTGTTCCTCAGATCTCTTCTGTCATGAATTGTCACTGAGAAGTGCAATTCTCTGCTGGTTCTTCAGAGGGGTGCTCAGGGTGGTTTTTAGCTTCTAGTCTGCATATTGGTTGACTTTTTTCTGATCCCTTGTCTTCTCTGCTATCAAATAGAGCTGGAGTTACATTAAATCCTTCCTATTGTAACTTGAGATGAAGTTGTAAAGGCTTTTCAACGATTTTTGGAGTGTCTGTATCTGCCTTGCCGGGTGTCATGTCACTGCTTCTCTGGGCCCATAAGCGATACACGAACTTGCTGATTTTCTTGCTGTGCTTATGAAGATTTGTTTTTTAATACGTTCTGCTGCTCAAGATGCTGGAATTTCAGGATTGCCACTTTTACGCTAGAATGAGCCCAAACTTTTGTCTCTAATCCTGTTTCAGGACACTTTTTGATAGGCATGTCAGTTCTCAGACAGTCCTGTCATAGAGAACCCGCAGGTATTCTCTGCCTTGTCTAACTTACTGCGTTTAGTCTGATACGAGCTGTATGAGTGGAAAAAACCAGATTACTGGTGTAAGCTTTGTCTCCAGACTGGGCTTTCTCGAGGAGGGGAGAGGAGTGCATCGCCCCTTCACAGCCGCCTGTCTCCGTGGTGGCCTGGAGCTCATAGGCTTCAGTTCCGTGTCCCGTGGGTGGGGACATCCAGCCCGGGCCGTGCTCTGCCCGGGCCCCGTACTCTCCGCCTGCACCCGGCGGTGGGGCATCTCGCCGTGTCCTCCCGCCCGTTCTGTCTGGCGGTGCTTAGAACCGCGAGGAGCGGGTGGCTGCCCGGGAGAGGCGGTCCCGCTGCCGGGCGGCCCAGGGGAGGACCGGCGGTCCCGCTGCCGG
>NW_010393280.1:1234-3225 GCF_000710305.1 Buceros rhinoceros silvestris | reverse complement strand
CGCTCCCCCCGCACTCCCCGGGCTCAGCTCCCTCCTTCGCTGCCCGGGGGAAAGCAGCCTCGGCATGCCCACGGGTTTGTCGCAGGGATGCGGCGAGGTGAGCCTGGTGAACTGGTGGCTTTGGAGCGGGGTGCCGGTAAGGCAGCAGAATTAGCAGGCTGGGTAAACCACCGTTGTAACTAAGGGCGCAGCCTGATTTGGGGTCCTGCCGGCTCAGCCTGCCCCGCTGAGGAGGCGTGTGGAGCAGGAGGTGGTTAGGGGCTGATGCAAGACAGCAGCACTTCGGGTCATGTCAAGAGCAGAGGCCAGTGCTCTACAAGAGCTGAGAGGATAAAGGTCTTTTACAATCTACGTGGTTGTATGACAGCCCGTTCCTCCTCCTCAGCCACATACAGGTCCAGTTTTTGCCCCAATGACCGTGGTGGATTTGGAGGTTTCCAGCTGGTGCTCACGTCAGTTCTGTGGCTGCTCCATCTTTGACAGAGTGCAGGAAAGTGGGGAGCAATGACTGGCCCCAGATGTATTAAAAGGTAGTATCTGCTGGGAACACTCCAGAGAAAAAAAAAGCAGGGGTACCACAAGCAGCTGGAAGGAACCTCCTGTGCCTGGCCAAGACTGTGTCCCCACAGGGTGCATGCTGCTTCTTCCAGCCTCACTGCAAAGCCAGGCCAGGACACGGCAGGGGTGTGGGGGGTGCCTGGGCCCCGCTCCAGCCCCGAGTCCCCACTGCAGCTTTGCTGGTCATGCCCACAGGACTCCCCTCACTCTCAGTGAGTGGGCCATGGGAACCCTGCCCTGAATGGCTGGAGCAATGGGGTTTTGGCATTCCGGGGGGTGGGGATGGGGACAGTGCTGTGCACTTTTCTACTTCCATGCTTTAAAATAAAAATCAAATAGGGGGCAAGATGATCCAACCACCTTCGTGTCAATACCTGCGATTTTTACAGTGGGTGCTAAGACATGAGCTGACAATGCCAGCAAACTCCTGAGCACGGGCCAACATTTAGGGACAAGTGGCCAGCAAGTCTCATGCTCACAGTTCCATCACTTTTCCACCAAATATTATGTTCCTGATACCAAGGAAAAGACCAATTTTTTAAATTATTTTTTTTCAGGGAACGGAAAATAGCAGCTAGCTAGTAGTGTAAAGAGAGGAAAGCCCTCTGAACAGGTCCTCTGGAGAAGTTGCCACAGGCTTGAAGTTTCTACAACAACTTGCCCTGTGCTGTCTTGTTCTCACTGCTCTGTCCTCCAAGCACCATGTGAGTCCCTTCCAAGAGGAAAGTTATTTCCATAATAAATGGAGGCGGGGGGAGCCTGTTTTTGTCAGGAAAGCACAGATCAGAAGTAATTTATTTGGGTGAATTCGATGTCTTGGAAAACTCCAGACTGGTCATGATAATGATGTTTTTGAAGGTAAAGAACATTTGTGCAACAAGCTGGTCTTGGTTTAGCATGTGCTTCCAACAGTGGGTTCATGGGTCTGCAAGAAAGAAGAAGTGAGATTGGTGTTGGGGAGGGTGGGCTTGCTGTGGGCGGTGTGGAGAGGGCAGGTGGGTCCCTGGTAGGTGATACCTTTGCAGATTTGGACACTGTTCAGAGAGCTTTCAATCCCCAGCGTTATGTCCCCGGTGCAGCTAGACCTTCCCTTTGCCATGTGCTGCCCTGTCTGCTCCTCTTCCCAGGCCAGGCACCAGGAGGGGGATGTCAGCTCTCCCAGCCAGCGGGGGCAAGCAAGTGCCCTGGGGAGCAGAGCAGGCTGGGCAGTCCCGTGCCGGGGGGACAGCCACAGGGACTCCTCCGGCGTGCAGGCTGCTGGGACCGACTGTGCTCTCTGATGGGGCGGTTGGCTCTAGTTTTAGGGGGAAGTGGACGCCGGGGCGGAGGGCTGTGGGAGCAGCAGCCCATTTACCCAGCCGTCAGGACACCTCGGAGCGGCGGAGCTTTACTGCAGCCTCGGAGGCTGCCTGCCTCCTTCTCAGAGACCCCCA